>NW_027418908.1:0-97228 GCF_009905375.1 Apium graveolens
CCCCCCCTCCCTTATCGGTTTTACCCGGATGGGGAGTAGAGTATTGCCTTTGTGCCGCGGCGCCTTTGTAAAATTTTGGGGGTTGTTTGATTTGCTGCCCCCTAACCCCGGGTCACATGGGGATGAGACTCCGGGGTTGATTTGGTTAGTCATTTGACTTGAGTTCAAGGTGAGATTCCTTGAAATACTTTGGAAAATTTGGGGGTTGTTTGATTCATTGCCCCCTAAGCCCGGGGTCACATGGCGATGAGACTCCGGGGTTGACTTGGTTAGTCATTTGACTTGAGTTCAAGGTGAGAGTCATTGAAATACTTTGGAAAATTTTGGGGGTTGTTTGATTTATTGCCCCCTAGCCCCGGGGTCAAATGGGGATGAGACTCCGGGTTGACTTGGTTAGTCATTTCATTTGAGTTCGAATTTTGGGCACGGTTTTGTGGGCAAGTACACTCCTGACATTTGATTTAACTAGACTCTGAAAAGCTGTCCCTGCAAATCCGGGATGCCAGGCGGCTGTTGGGATTCCAGCCGGGGTCAGAGATATACACTTTTTATGCGTATCTTTTGAGTGTACAATTTCCCCCCCCTTATTTTCCTAAAAAGATGCACCGTGACATGATTGCAGTAGTGGTAATAATTGTTGCGGTTATTAAATTGACGCCAATCAGGGGTGCCACGTGGCCCTGACGGTTCCCTTAATCACAAACCGTTCATCTCTTCTCTCTACCCTCTATAAATACTTGCATTTTCTCTCCATTTTTATTTACGCAAACACTTCCACAGAGAGAGCCAAGAGAGATTTTCAGAGATTTTTCGGAGCATTTCTTGTTGAAGCCACATTTCTTTCTCCTGCCCATTTGTAAGTATCTCGATTCTTTTGCTTCCTTTTTCACTTTTTCCTTATGTTTTTGCAATGCATGTAGTTATTTTGCGAGAGTTTTTGCTTCGCCACTTTGCATTTCTTGCTCGTATTTCATGACTGCCTTGATGTTTTGGCCTTGAATCTTTGTAGTGTAGTTTTTGCGTAGCTTTTCCAATGGCTTTGTGTCTCATTTGTGTAAATAACATGGATTTTGGTCGTTTTTTATGCGAAAAAGTGGTTTTTAGTAGTGTAAAAAGTTAAAGAGCCCGGGGTGTGTTTTTTGGTTGTATATGTATGTATGTTGTAGATCTGTTTTTGGGGTAAGATACGTACATGATTTATTCTAAACTTTTTCTGTTTTTTGTCTTTTTTGTTGTTGGGTTCGGGTTTGGCATTGACTCCGGGGTGATGTTTATATAGACACATATAGTATATGCCAGGTAGCCGTTTAAAACGTATTGCTACTCTTAGGAACCGGTATCCCGAGCGTCCTGTCGGGTTAGGTGAACTTAACTCCTTCTACCCATCTTCCTCTTCTAGCTGTAGTTTAGTAGAGATGCCTCCCCGGGTTGACCAGCCTCAACAAGTTTTAGCTCAGACCCTAGTATTAGGTCCCGGGGGTACCCTATCGAATCCGGATGGGTCATGGGAGGATTTAGATGAATACTTTGTCTAGTGCAGAGTGAACCCCAAGACCCTGAGCTTTTATTACAGAGATTTATCTGAGGCATATGGGGGCCCGGATGGTTTGGGAGGTCGGGAGCCTTATAATGAGGATGAGATGAATAGGAAATTCTTCACCGCCCCAGGGACTAGGTATGAGTGTGGGGCAGTTCATAAAGAGGTCCAAGAGAAATACACGGACGCCGAGGTAGATGGCGCCCTTAGACTTGCCTTAACCTTGATGACACATATCAGTGGAGATGGCCTGAGGAGCATGAAAGGGTATACCATCGACCGGAGGGGGGATGGGTTGGTATTCCATTAGAGCATCTCCGGGGCATGCGCCTTGGATTACATCAGTTCACCAAATCCCTATGCCGGGATGTTTATGGTATCCCTTTTACTCAGCTAGCCCCGAATTCGGTGAAATGGATCAGCTGGTTCTTAGCTTGCTGCCATGGCCAAAAATTACCCCCCCACCTTCAAACTTTTTCATCATATTTTTAAAATTAAGAGATCCACCGCTCGGCCGATTTACGAGTTCAATATTTAGGATAGAGGATTGTGGGTACCCCTCTGATAAGATGGTTCTCCCGGTTAGTATGTTGACGTCGCTTAAGGGATGGCACCGGGAGTTCATTTTTTGTCCGGGGTGGGGATCTGAAGTTCATTGCCACTCCATAAACTTGAAATTAAAACAGATAGGTTTCCGGTCCAGTGGCTCGGGCAAGCAGCTCTCGCGATGGTTTATGCCTTCTGTGGGGCACTTGGAACGCAGTGGACCCGGGGACTATTTCACTAGCAATGAAACATGCATGCTGCCGGATGTAGTCTATTGCCTTAGTTTTATTTTGATACCGTAACTTTTATTGAGTGCTTGTATCCGGGACTGATATTTTGTTGTTTTCCTTTTCAGGTATTCCGAAGTTGATTCCCTAATCCCCCAATATGTCTGCCCAACTTAAAGATCTGTCGGCCAAGCTGCGAAGGATTGGGGGAATGACGAGCGTGGATGTTGGGAAGAAGAAGGTTGGAGAGGGTGATGATGCGGCCCGGAAGGCGGCGTCGTCTCGCCCGGGGAGGACAACAATCGTGATCAACGAGCCCTGGGCCGAGGACGTGCAGCAGGGGGATGTGATAAGAGTTCCAGTACCTCGAAAGAGGAAGGGCGCCCCCGGAGACTCGCCGGAGGGAGTTGTTTGCGAATTATGCCAGCACGGCGGAGAGGAAGAAATACAAGAAGGAGCCCCTCGATGACTTCCTGGTCGGGCTTCAGGAGGATATCACTGTTGTAAGCCTTTTTCTTACTTGCCTTCTTTCTTGTGTTCTTGTATTTTGTGTTGCCTAATCATGACTTATAATGCTTTCAGGCTAACTCCCGGGTTGTTGGACTGGTTTGTATAACCCGGAGCCTTCAGGCGAAGGCTGATGCTACCGAGGTCTATAAGACTGAATCCGAGCGGTTGTCCCGGGAGATCCAGGAGTTGAAGGAGGCGAGTTGCAATGGAGGCTGCTGCTCGTAAGAAGATTTTGGACGAGATCGGGAGAGGCAGGACCGGGCTGAGGCTTCTGTCCGTGAGATGAGGGCTGAAAATCAAAAGTTGAGGGATGATCTTGCCGCCCGACCCACTCCCGAGGAGGTCTGGCAGGGTTCCGGGGCAATTCCGCGTACTTCGAAGAGCTAAATGACAAAGCGCTGGAGAAGATCCAGATCTGCTGGAATGTTGCTTCGAAGTATCTCGGCGAAGAGTCTCATGGTACAATAGACGTCTTCTTGGAGAAGTAATAGAAGAGGAGACCCGGTTGGAGCAGGAAAAGGAAGCTCTCCGGGCAATGGAGTCCGGTGTTGGGACGTCCAGCAATGTTCCCTCCTTCTTCGGGTCGCCACTTGTCGAACAGCCTCCGTACCAGAGGGTAATCCAGAGCAGCCTCCTTCTCCTCCCGCCGGACTCTGCCGTTTGAAGCTTGAAGACTCTGCCATGTTTTGGCATGTAATTTCTATTTTCTTGTTTTTAGCCTAAGTCGTTCCGAACTAAGCCTTTTGGCTTTTTAGACTTGATTGTAATTGAATCTCGAGTTGCCCCCCCCGGGGTGTGTTTCCCCGGGGTAGTTTAATGTTATTATGCTTCGTTTCCTTCATATTGATTTGCATGTTTAGAACTTCTGACTTGGATACATGGGCTGTGTTTTAGCGGACACATGGGCTGTGTTTTTAGCGGACCCCGGGATGGGGTAAAAATTTTTAACTTACCAACATTTTATGAATACTCATGGGCTGAGCTTTTATAGGACCCCGGGGTAGTGGTAATTTTAACTTGATAGAAAAATATTTTATAAATACACATGGGATGTGTTTTGCGGACCCCGGGATGGGGTCATTTTCAATTTGATAGAAGTTTTATTACACATGGGCTGCGTTTTTTGCGGACCCCGGGATGGGGTAAAAAATTTTGACTTATCAAGATTTTATGAATACTCATGGGCTGAGCTTTTATAGGACCTGGGGTAGGGGTATTTTTAATTTGATAGAATTTTCTCCCTGGGGTGGGATAAAATTTCTATACCCTTTTTATAAAATCTTTGAGTACACATGGGCTGCATTTGTTTAAATTTGATAGCAAATAAAGGAACAACATAATGAAATTGGTTCAAGCTATGGATCGCTTAAAGTAGAGTTTTTCATTTATATTGAGAGCAAAATTATATTCTGGGGTGAATGAGGACAATGCTTACATCAAAATATCATAATATAGATGTAGATGTGTTTCCTGGGTGTGCACCTTTTCCTTATTGGTAGAATTTCCTTAGGCGGGCTCCATGCCAGGTATTGGGGACCTTGGTTCCGCTGAGTTTAGCTCAGCTTATAAGTTCATAAAATATGAATTTTGTCTATGTTAGTCAATTTTAAAATCATAAAAACGATAAACTTTAACTTTCGTATCTTTTTCTAAAATTCATATACAATTTAAAATAATGATAAAATTCTATTTTTATTATAATGCGAGTTCGAACGCAATAATATTTTACTTTATCGAGAAATTATGACGTACTCTTTAACTTTTTAAGGAAGATATTATATAAAAAAAAGACAATTTAATTATAATTTATCACAATGCTGGTCATGTCCTACATGGTATATATTTAGGCATATTGGATAAATTACACCTACATCGGTATATAAGCCTATACTCTCTCGAAATTCTGGTCCATCACTATTGCATATACATTTCGATTCATTTCGACTGTGAGATATGGAGATTTCTAAGTTAAATAATCAAGACAATGGCTCTAACGATGGAAGTACTAAGGAAAAAGTGGTGACCATTTTGGTGGTGGACGATGATAGAACCTGCTTATCTCTTATAGCTAGTTTGCTAAAGGGATGCACCTATCGAGGTGAGTACATAAACTCTATTCATTTCTTGTTCATAAAATCTGCTAATAATTCATATTTTAATTGTACGAGTTAAAAACAAGAGGAAATTATAAAAAAAATGCAGAAGATTTCGTTCATTCCGACTGATTTTTAAATTACCATCTCAAATCTTTGATGTGGCATACTGATCTTTCTAGAATATAATATCAGATGCAGTCAGGGACTTTTTTCTAACATCTTTAGATTTTAAATGAGCTCGTACTTAACAGATTTTGCGTCTAATATTTTCTTGTTTTGTTTTCTCATAGTATTGACTGCCAAGGATCCTCTGGATGCTTTGCACATCCTACGGACTGGAGTCATTAAGTTTGATCTGGTGGTATCTGATGTCCACATGCCAGGCATGGATGGGTTTGAACTACAAAGATGGATTCATCAAGATTTTCAATTTACCCGGTTGTATGTGAGTGTCACTATAACTGAATTTAAATTCATTAATATATAACCGCGCTTTATGAAAAATAGTTTTATCTAGTGCTATGTTAGGTATTTTTTTTATTACCGCAATTTTTTTGAAGCACATAATAAATTTTTCATGCAATAGTAAACGATATTAAGAAGGCGGTTGCTCGGTTTTTAGATCAGTTTTTCAGATGATTAGTATCAATCTTTTTGATTGTTTTTTTTCCTCAATTTTAGTTGTACAGTTCCCTCAATGATCTTCACCAACAGACTAATCAAACTCTTGAAATTTTATTGTTAGTGATGTCAGGTGACAGAGAAGCTAGTAATCTATGCGAGGGAAGTCAGAGTGGAGCTTCCCTTTTCGTAGTTAAGCCCATTACTACAGAAGACTTGAAATCAATATGGGATTTTGTGAACCAATGGAAAAAGAATCTAGTTAAAGGGAAAAACTTAATATCTGATGATAGTTCTGCTAAGGACAATGAAGATGACACTGGTAATAAGTTATATGAAAAGAAATCGAAGCGAAAGCTTCAGATAACTGATAATGAAGATCATAATCATGGCAAAAACAGAGTTCCGAAAGACAAAGCTCTTCTAACAAAAAAGAACAAGCGTAATTGGACACCTTTTCTCCATGACAAGTTTGTAAGAGCTGTGCAGCATCTAGGGCCTCAAGGTAAGATGTTACATTTTAACATGTCTTTCACTACAGTTTAATGATGTCGATTATGTCTCACATACTTGAATTGTCCGCGATGAATTTTGTTGTAGGATCTATTCCGAGGAACATTGTTACCGTAATGAATGTGCCTGGACTGAGGAGGGAACAAGTAGCCAGTCACTTGCAAGTTAGTTCCTCCCCCTCTTTTCTCCTTTTCTTCTGTGTGACGAGAATTTCTAATTTTGCTGCTCTAATGTCTTCTTTATTCTAATATTCGCAGAAGTACCGAATCGACCAAGAGAAACAGTCTGAAGCAGAACAAAATCCAGACTTGTTTAAAACACTCCAAAATGGGAAAAGGTGGTCCTCATCGTTTCTCAGCCATAAGGAACTACTAGGTACGGACAATCTAAGCTACTAACCAGTCCAGGTAATTAAACAGTTGACACGATTCTGTCAGGCATTTGTTAACATGAATGAGCTTGGGTGAAAACTATTTGATTTGTAATGCTACAGGTTTTCCTCCAAGTGGACTAACAAACGGTACATATCCCAGTCTGATGTACCAGCCACAAACACCCGAATTTTCTAGCAGTGACAAGATTAGCAGTGGATTTAATTCTGTCCAAACTTTGGCTCCGATTCACATGAATCAGAATGGCTTTTCTAAACAAACACAGCCACAAAACTACTATACTAGCGGTGCACTTGAAGTTTACAATACATTTGCTTCACAGAGAAATTTCGCATCTCCTACATTTGATAATGTTGTCCCTGAGCAACAATACAGATCTGCTGATCAAATTAACGTTTCCGTTTATGGAAGTACCTATCAGTCAACTGATTTGGTATATTAAGTTTACATAAATTCATGTTCTACTCTGTCTCTGCTAAACAACTTAAGGTTTACAATTTAAATTTCAAAATATGCCTAATTATTTTCATCTTTCTCCTTTATGTGTTATCACATGTAGAATAAAAATCAAGAGTTCTACATACGAAACAATTTTGATTTTGGAGATGCCTTTCTGGTTAACAAAGACTTGCCAAATGCTGACAATGTGCAAACAGACCTTGATGAGGTATATACTTAATATATGTAGAATTATTTAGATATTGATATATTCTGCATGATTATGTACATATTTCTCCTTCACGTGTTATCGCATGTAGAACAACAATCAGGACTACTACATCGGAAACAGTTTTAATTTTGGAGATGCCTTTCTAAACAAAGACATGCAAAATGCTGACAAGGCGCACATAAGCCTTGATGAGGTAATTATTTAGATATTGATATATTGCTGCAAATACACAGAGGACTAATTGTTTGTTGAGGAGTGTCTCAGAAATAGCTTCTCATCTTCAAATTTAACCAGAACAATATATTAAAAGACTTTTAAATTTATAGTACATTTGTTTCACAGAGAGATTTTGCATATCCTCAAATCAATTCTGTTGTCCCTGAGCAGAAAAACGAATCAACTGATGCTGAGGTAAAATTAACATAAATTTATGTTCTGCTCTTTCTCTTCTATACATCTTGTCTTAGAATTTAAAATTTCTACAAGTGTGCATGAATATCTTCATCTTTCTCTTTTACGTGTTATCGCTTGTAGAACAAAAATCAAGACTACGACGTCGGAAACAATTATGATTTTGGAGGTGCCTTTCTGGTAAACAAAGACATGCCAAATGCTGACAAGGTGCCCACAAACCTTGATGAGGAACTGACTTAATATTTGCAAAATTATTTAGATATCAATATATTTCCGCATGATTATCTTCATCTTTCTCCTTTACCTGTTATCACATGTAGAACAAATATCAAGACTACTACGTTGGAAACAATTTTGATTTTGGAGATACCTTTCTGGAAGAAAAAGATATGCCAAATGCTGAAAAGGTGAACACAGACCTTGATGAGGTATAGACTTAACATATGAAAAATTATTCAGATATCAAAATATATTGATGCATGGACAAGTGGGGATATCTTGCTCAAATATTCTCAATATATATATATATTTTGCTCAAATAAGAACTTCTTAAAATGAGAATTGTGAGAACTTGTAATCTTCGTAGTTAAAGTTTGTAATTTTATAAAATTTAAAATTTTTACTTTGCACAAAATCATCAATTTCCGAATTCAAAATTTTACCTTTTTAAAAGTCAGCAATTTTAATTACGAAATTCTTACGATTTTCAATTACTAAGTGGGGATCCCAGTGGGGATCTCGTCCCATTTTTGGGCACACCAAAGTACTATATCAATCTTTTCAATAGTTATTGAGAATATTGGGGTAGGAGGGACTCGCTTGAGTCCTCCAGTAACCAGGGATATCAGGATCTGATATCATGTTAACATCATATTTCATATCATTAAGACTCAGGAATAGCTGCATAACATAAGTCATTTCACGTGAAACAAGCAATTACTAATATTTTACAAATACATAGCATTAAACTTGATAACTCCGCTAGTATGAGATGTTGATATATGTTTCATGTTAAATGGAATTAAGAAATTACAATACCAGGTGTTAAAATTGAACATGAGTCTCTTAGCTTTTCATCTTCAATGCTAAACTAATTAATCCTGTATATGACAAATATTATAGTATCATGATAATGGATGCAACACTGGGACTCCCCATTTTGAATCGAAAGGAAATCATCAGTCTAATGATGATCAGCAGGTATTATCCTAGCTTACAGTAGTAGCTTAGCATTTCAAATTTTAAACTACAAATATCTATACAATTTTACTTTTACCTCATAATTAAATTAATAATTCCCGTGTGAAATGTTATTAGGGAATGGGCGAGGATTTTTGGGCGTGGTTGCTTTCTGAATGACAACAACAACTTTCGAGGACTTGCATCAACTATTTGGAACTATTTCCCCCTTGGTTTGATAAAAAAAATTTTATGCTCGCAGCGATTGCGTAATGACAAGAAAAATCTTGTGGTTTGAATAATTGATTCGCTTAGTTCATACTCTGACGATTGGTTTTAAGACTTCAATTATGTTACTTTAATTTTCAATTTTATTATTTATCTAGAAAATATTATGTGAAAATTAGGTTTATGAAAACATACCACCTAATATTATAGTTTCGGATATAAAATCTGTGATTAATGAGATCGAAGATTCATCTAAACTTTCATGGAATCGAGTTGTTTATGTCTTTTTCGCTCAGGTTTCTAATAGTAATAGTTTCGATTAATGAGAAGAAAGGCGAGTTTCTGTTCAATCTTTTTACCTCTATTAGAAGTTATTGTCGATAACTTGAAACAGTTTCGATTAATGAGAAGAAAGGCGAGTTTCTGTTCAATCTTTTTACCTCTATTAGAAGTTATTGTCGATAATTTGAAACAGTGTATCCACGGAAATTTTAAAAAATCTTTTAGGCTTATTTCTATTGTTTCTGAATTGCTTTTCCAAGATTGACAAATTATGAACTGTCTTTTGTTGTCGAAAGAAATTTCTTGTGATATTTACCACCATCACAATTTTGATGCAAGAGTTCCAAATCTCCAAAAATACCATAAAAAACATTCCCAAGAAAACCAACACCAACACATACACTAAGAAAACCAACACGTAGTAAACTCGGGAATCGTTACGCATATACCCGTTGTTATGTTTGTGTGCGTTTAGGGATTTACGAAATGTAAAACTTGTAATTTTAAATTCCACTTGCCGTAACTGTAAAAAACTTCTTTCGTAGTTTGTAAATATATAAAGATCGTGTCAAGGTGATTTACGGTTTCGGAGAAAAGTCCGTTTTAGTGAACAATGTCGAGAAAGCCAAACTGTTACGTGGTACTGACAGGGGAATAAACATGGCCCTCAATTTTTTTTAAAACTTATAAAACATTAACAGTTGATGACCTATACAGCGAGGAAGACCTCTTTAAAATTTGAACTTAAAATGTTAAATTTTAGATTTAACAAAAATATCGGAGTCAAGGTCATGCAAAGAGTAATCACCAAAATGCTTACTGCCTAAAAACTGCTATCTCCGGTTTTTTATTGCACTTCCTAAAAATATATTTTTGAGTAATTTTATTCTAGACACTCTGTAGATCGTGCACGTAAAGACGGTGTATCAATTGAGTTAACTATTTGAGAAAAATCAATATATTTAGTAAAAGTGGTGCAAATAGTAAAACCCCATAGTTGACCAAACTTTTAATATATTTTTCATCTAATTAAATAAATGTTTTCAAATTGTAACTTTTATGAAAAATATTAAAAATACATACACAAGAAGCTCCTTGAGATGGTTTGGTACTTAAATATCAATTTTCTAATTTATTAAAGATATAAGAGTGTGAGACGCGTAATAGTAACATTGAGGAAACTAAACTCAAGAAGCCACAAGATTACAACAATAGCTAATCCAAAATATTAGAATATTTGCATGACAAAATTCAGAATTATTGTTCCAAAATTTTTAGGAAAATCATCGTATGAGTTTTAAACTATACTTCTATTGATTATTATCTTCACATCAAATATAATGACTTGCAAAATTCATGTCTTTGTATTTGTGTTTCGAATTTTAGAATACATATGCAACTATTTCTTTTTCGGTATTCCTAGAAGGTGAAATCATTGGTTACTCTACGAATATCAGGCAGTCGCAAAATCAAAAGATATTTTTAGAAAACCATGAAAACATAAGTACAAAAATAAAAACCTTTAACTTAAAATGCAGTTTGGTAGAGGATATAATCCTTGAAGGGAAAAATAATCTGGAATACTAGTTGCATGAACTGTACTTCTTTTCTCTTTTTCGTGGACATTTCATGTAGTCATGAGCAGTTGCTTTGCATTGTTTACCCTTCTAAGGCTTCTTATTTGCATTATTCATTGCCTTCTCTTTTAGACTGATATATCTCTTCAAGGCTGACCCTTTATTTTTACATATGTTTGGTACTTTAACCTTGACATCTTGTGTCAGCTTCTGACCAACTATATTTGCCATAAACTCTGCTTTCGACATAACACCTCCACTACCATCACCATCATCCATATCAGTACTTAATTACTTTACTGTCCAATGAACATGATCCAGCTTATCTAAATCTGTACCAGCTTTGTTAACCACTTTACAGAATTCAAACCTGATATGACTAACTTTGACTGCAACCTTTTGTATTTTAAGATGATCTTCGGAAATAACAAAAGACACTGAAGAACTGCCACTTTCAGCAATTTTCATCCAACGATTGAAAACCATATTTTTGGGGAATTTAACTAATCCAATTTGTTTTAAACCACAGAAATACCACACATAAAAAACTTATTGCATGAACACACATCATGATCATAGCTGACACTCACCTGCAAAATTTAATCAAATGTAATAATCACCAACACAGAGTATACTATGTAATTAATGAAATATCATACAATTACCTTAAAGATTTTATCTTTCACTTTAACATCTCTGATTTCCAAACAAGTAATGCCGTCAATTTCTTCACTCATTTTCTTGATTTGCATATTCAAACAAGAAGAAATAATCTCCTCTTGAAGTTTATAAAAAATAGCTCTTGTAAACAAATCAGTAGCATCATCTTCAATGAACCACACTGAAACAGTAATTGGCAGGCTTGAATTGGACTCATGGTTTAATCTACGAGTTTCATTCCGCCGCTTATCCATAGCATTTTCAAACCGAAACCAGAATTCATATAAAGTACTCCCTTATCTATAAAACTGACTAAAGAAAAAATTCTCACTTTTAGACCGCGAGGTAGTTCTCATTTACCCAAACACAGGTTCACCTCAAAAATACGGAGGAATCCAAGACTTTCTAAGCGAATACATTTTTCCTAACCACTTGTTCCATTCAAGTTTAAACTCTTTCATAACTGATAACCACCCTGATTCAAACTCATCAGGCTCAATAGTTGAAGACCAGATAAATTTCTTCATCTTCTCCATAAAGTCAGTTTCCTTACACAATCGATTGCCAAGCTGACAAATAAATTACAGCAAATACAAAAATCAAACAATGAAATCACTTCAACAACTTAAAAACGATAAATAAAAGAAGCCAAAAAAGCCAAACAAAGAAAATCAATATTACCAACAAATAATATTATAGAAGCGAAATCAGTGATCATTTTCAAAGAAGATGGTATTGGTTAAAAAATATAAATCAATCTAACAAAAACAGTAACAACCAAATGCAATAAATCACCAAAATAAAAAAATAAATTTAAAAATTATCATCTAACATACCTTAAGAGGGGATTTCTGGATTATATGCCACATGCATAAACGATGCTTAGTGGCAGGATATTCATTGGTTGCTTTAAAAACTTCAGGAACAGCAGCTTTCATTGCATGACACTGGTCAGAACCATAAGAATATGATTATGCTTTATTGCTTCAAAAAATGCTGAAACGCCCATGTATAATGACTATTATCCTTCTTAACAAGAAGACATGCAGCAAATGTGACACATAGATCATGTTTATCCACACCGGTAAAAGGAGCAAAGATCATGTTATACCTGTTAAAATAAACACAAAATGGTCAAAAAGAATCATACAATTAAAAAAAAACCTAAAATGGTAGAAAATATACCGATTTGTATTAAATATAGCATCAAAGGATACAA
Source organism: Apium graveolens (assembly GCF_009905375.1). Taxonomy (NCBI): domain Eukaryota; kingdom Viridiplantae; phylum Streptophyta; class Magnoliopsida; order Apiales; family Apiaceae; genus Apium; species Apium graveolens. Next base: position 12,672 of record NW_027418908.1, read on the forward strand.
CATCTCCATTTAATTCATAATTTCTTCTAGCAGTAGCATCAGCCCAAAATAGATTCGTTAAATGACCCTCACAATAAATATCATATGCATAATAAAATGATTCACATGTCTCATGTAAAACTTTAAACTTTTCCAGCAATATCTGTGCATCAGCCTCACCAACATAACACCTTAAATCTCTATTAAAATTCTGAAAATCATGTACCGAAGCACCAATATTGCCATAACCACCAACATGTTCCTTCATCAAAGTAAAAGATTTACTAGTACCAATATTCACTTTAGCAGTATCAACAACATGTTAGCGCATACGATTAGTCATTTCTCTATTTGCTTTCAAAAATTGAAGACCATCTTCAGAAGCTAACGGATGATTGTGTTTTTCCTCAAACACAGCAATAACATACTTGTCGGACCAATACGTTTGAAAACACATATTGCTTTACATCCGCACCTCCCTGAAACAGTCCTCCTACGCTTAACAATTTTACTAGAACTTTGATCTAAATTTCTAGGCAGATCATTAAAACCAACTCTCCCACAAATAATATATTTTCTCAAAATTATTTCATCCCTATCATCTTTCATTTCAATATTCAACCTCACATTAAATCTAGACAACCTCCCATATTCCTTGTAAAATTCAATACCTTTTTCCAAACTATCAAAACTCTGATTAACCTCTGGTTTAGAAATATCACCACTATACTTTGGAATGTAATACTTATGACCACCATGTGTAATATTAAAACGCGAAATAGAAATCTCACTTTCAGATAAACTGTTACCGCCATTAGATACATAATCACCTACTAAACAGCTAATATGAGACGAATCACCGCAACTGGAACCTAAAAACATATAAAAAATTCAGTCATAACAAACTAAAATATATTAATATAGCATAATTAACCAACAATCACTAACAATACACTTGTTTACAATTACAAATAAAAAAGCAACATCAATGATAACAAATGTACCACATGTAAAATTAATTAATAACTACATTATCACTAATCGTAGTCAAATAATCAGTTAAGGCTTAAGACATAAGCAAATGACATTGATTCACATAAAATTATAATCACTAAAAAATACCAATAATAACTTACAAATTCAATATACATAAGAAATAAAACTACAAACGCACTACAATCAAAGTTAGCTCACAACACATAATCACTAATAATAGTCGAATAATCAGTGAAAGTAACTATTAAATTTTACATTTAAACTACTAAATCAACTGAAAGGTATGAAACACATAAAAAGAGTTTAAAACGCAAGTAATTACCTTAATTCATAGAAATTTTCAACAAATCTGAAGTAATCGTGCTTTAGAATATCTACGAAATCAATCGATTACAAAAATGAAAAGAAACAAGATATGAACTTAGTGAGCTCAGTGATAATCACGAAAAAGAAAAATTGAAGAAAGATAGAGAATGTACGGGATGCGGAAATTGATAGAGAAAACTTAGAGAGAGAAATAGTATAGAGAGAAAGAATAGAAATAAATGGTGACCTTGAAATTAATTAGACCATATAAATGTCTTCAAGGTTTTGAATTAATAACAAAATAAACGGATCGGATGAATCTTTGGGAAAAAAATAAATGGCTGTGATTTCATTCTACTTATATAATAAAAATTATTTTCATTTCAACAATTGCTTATATACATACATATATATATATATATATATATTGCTCAAATAAGAACTTCTTAAAATGAGAATTATGAGAACTTGTAATCTTCGTAGCTAAAGTTTGTAATTTTATAAAATTTAAAATTTTTACTTTGCACAAAATCATCAATTTCCGAATTCAAAATTTTACCTTTTTAAAAGTCAGTAATTTTAATTACGAAAATTCTTACGGTTTTCAGTTTCAGAAGTTCTCTTTAGAGCACTATCATATATATATATATATATATATATATGTGTGTGTGTGTGTGTGTGAACCTCAAATAAATTGTAATCCATAAAATAATAACCTCACTAAAATACTATTTTATGGAGTCCCAACATAATCAACACAATATATTTTTACATCTAATGAAGTAATACACTAGCTAAAATATTATATTTTCTCTAGTTTATAATCACTGCTTATACCTATATCAATCACTAGTTTGTAATTTTTATTCTAAAATTGGTTTGTATTAGAAAATTGTCGTGTATATATATATATATACTGTGGTGTGAATTTCAGTTCTCTTTTTTTTATTTCCTTTAATATATTTTGAAGAGATTTGAACCTGAGCAACATTTTAAACCTTTTCTTGTCAAGGAACTAGAAATGCTTATAACCTTTTTTTGCTAATTGTTTTGGACTAATTAACGTAAATCGTATTTTTTGTGGATCCTCGAACCAAATATTCTTTGAAATTTTTAGTCAACCAAAAGCGGACAGAACTTCGATTCAGCTAATCCATACATATCACACTTATATATTCAATCTAATATTTATTTTAGTATTTTTAAGAAGATATTGTTTGAACATCTTTTTATAATTTTTTTTAATAAAAAGGTATTGCTAAAAAGGTATTGCTCATCTATTAAATGCCATAATGAATTTGAGATTATTCTATAAGAAAAATGAAGGTGCTCTTGTCTTTATATTTAACCCTCCACCTGTTTATATCGAAAACTCAACTATTGAAAATTTAGCTTTATCCAAATTTCATTTCACGAAATCAATAGGAAAAAGATTTCATATGAAAAAAGAATTATCAATAAAAAATTTCTTGAATAAAAAAATCAAAATTTATTTTAAACCCCGATTTATTACACTAAACGAATTTTTCTAACCTTTCACTTTCCATTTACAATAACTACAATTTTTTGTTAAGAGTACAACCTTGAGCATAACCACTGGCGTAGCTAGAAATTCGAGCCACAAGTTCAAAAATTTTGTAAAGACCAAGATGAATGTAGAAAATAATTTAGAAATATTAACAAAATATTTATAATGAACAGATTCTACCATAATGCACAATGGTATGGGGTCAAATCACAATTTATTACTGTAAATCTATATTTTTAAAGGAGTCAAGGTAAAACTTATTTATTATAACTTTTTTCCTAATTAAATTCGAACATTCAAAATTTCTGTTTTTCAAATTTCAGTGGGGTCTGTTGCCACACACCCAATACGCCGGAGGATAACAAGTAACAATTTCGCCCAAATTTTACCAATTAAGCTGAGCCCATACTTCACCGCGATTAGGTTGAGTATGCGAATGCTATGTTTTTACTTTATTAATTTTGTGTATATTTTCTACTTTTATAGTCATGAATTTCTGTACCAGCAGAACATGTGAATTTTGTCTATGTTAGTCAATTTTAAAATCATAAAAACGATAAACTTTAACTTACGTGTATCGTTTTCTAAAATTCTTATCCAATTTCAAATAATGATAAAATTCTATTTTTATTATAATGCGAGTTCGAACGCAATAATATTTTACTTTATTGAGAAATTATGACGTACTCCTTAACTTTTTAAGAAAGATATTATATAAAAAAAGTCAATTTAATTATAATTTATCACAATGTTGGTCATGTACTAAATGCCCCTAGCTAGATCCCCTACGTTGTATATATTTAGGCACATTGGATAAATTACACCTACATCTGTATATTAGCCCATACACTCTCGAAATTTTGGTCCCATCACTATTGCATATACATTTCAATTCATTTCGACTGTGAGATATGGAGATTTCTAAGTTAAATAATCAAAACAATGGTTCTAACAATGGAAGTACTAGGGAAAAAATGGTGACCATTTTGGTGGTGGACGATGATAGAACCTGCTTATCTCTTATTGCTAGTTTGCTAAAGGGATGCGCCTATCGAGGTGTGTATATAAACTCTATTCATTTCTTGTTTATAAAATCTGCTAATAATTCATATTTTAATTGTACGAGTTAAAAATAAGAGGAAATTATAAAAAAATTTCAGAAGATTTGGTTCATTTTGACTGATTTTTAAATTACCATCTCAAATCTTTTGATATGGCATACTGATCTTTCTAGAATATAGTATCAGATGCAGTCATGGACTTTTTCTAAGATCTTTAGATTTTAAATGAGCTCGTTACTTAACAGATTTTACGTCTAATATTTTCTTGTTTTGTTTTCTCATAGTATTGACTGCCAAGGATCCTCTGGATGCTTTGCGCATCCTACGGACTGGAGTCATTAAGTTTGATCTGGTGGTATCTGATGTCCACATGCCAGGCATGGATGGGTTTGAACTACAAAGATGGATTCATCAAGATTTTCAATTACCGGTTGTATGTGAGTGTTACTATAACTGAATTTAAATTTCATTAATATATAAACGCACTTTATGAAAAATAGTTTTATCTAGTGCTATGTTAGGTATTTTTTTTATTACCGCAATTTTTTTGAACTGCATAATAAATTTTTTGTGCAATAGTAAACGATATTAAGAAGGCGGTTCAATCTTTTGGATTTTTTTTCCTCAATTTTAGTTGTACAGTTCCGTCAATGATCTTCACCAACAGACTAATCAAACTCTTGAAATTTTATTGTTAGTGATGTCAGGTGACAGAGAAGCTAGTAATCTATGCGAGGGAAGTCAGAGTGGAGCTTCCCTTTTCGTAGTTAAGCCCATTACTACAGAAGACATGAAATCAATATGGGATTTTGTGAACCAATGGAAAAAGAATCTAGCTAAAGGGAAAAACTTAGTATCTGATGATAGTTCTGCTAAGGACAATGAAGATGACACTGGTAATAAGTTATATGAAAAGAAATCGAAGCGAAAGCTTCAGATAACTGATAATGAAGATCATAATCATGGCAAAAACAGAGTTCTGAAAGACAAAGCTTTTCTAACAAAAAAGAACAAGCTTAATTGGACACCTTTTCTCCATGACAAGTTTGTAAGAGCTGTGCAGCATCTAGGGCCTCAAGGTAAGATGGTACATTTTAACAAGTCTTTCACTACAGTTTAATGATGTTGATTATGTCTCACATACTTGAATTGTCCGCGATGAATTTTTGTTGTAGGATCTATTCCGAGGAACATTGTTACCGTAATGAATGTGCCTCGACTGAGGAGGGAACAAGTAGCCAGTCACTTGCAAGTTAGTTCCTCCCCCCTCTTTTCTCCTTTTCTTCTGTGTGACGAGAATTTCTAATTCTGCTGTTCTAATGTCTTCTTTATTCTAATATTCGCAGAAGTACCGAATCGACCAAGAGAAACAGTCTGAAGCAGAACAAAATCCAGACTTGTTTAAAACACTCCAAAATGGGAAAAGGTGGTCCTCATCGTTTCTCAGCCATAAGGCACTACCTGGTTACGGACAAACTAAGCTACCAACCAATCCAGGTAATTAAATATTAGACACCATTCTGTCAGGCATTTGTTAACATGAATGAGCTTGGGTGGAAACTGTTTGATTTGTCATTCTACAGGTTTTCGCCCAAGTGGCCTAACAAACGGTACATATCCAAGTCTGATGTACCAACCACAAACACCAGAATTTTCCAGCACTGACAAGATTTGCAGTGGATTTAATTATGTCCAAACCTTGGCTACGATTCCCATGAATCAAAATGGCTTTTCTAAACAAATGCAGCCACCAAACTGCTATACTGGCAGTGGACAAGAAGTTTGCAATACATTTATTTCACAGAGAAATTTGACATCTTCTACATTGGATAATGTTCTCCCTGAGCAGCAATATGAACCTGCTGATCATAGTAACCTTTTCCTTGATGGAAGTACCTATCAATCAACTGATAAGGTTTAGTAAATTAACATAAATTTACGTTCTACTCTCTCTGATATACCACATAGTTTTTACAACTATTCAAACAAGTGTTTTAACATGTAGGTCATAAGTCAAGACTGCTATGTCGGAAACAAAGACATGGCATATGCTGAAAAGGTGCCCACAAACCTTATTGAGGTATATACTTAATGTATGGTAAATTATTTAGATATCGATATATTGCTGCGTGATTATATATATATTTCTCCTTTACGTGTCATCGCTTGTAGAACAACAATCAAGACCACTACTTGGGAAACAATGTTAATTTTGGAGATGCTTTTTTGGTAAACAATGACATGCCAAATGCTGACAAGGCACACATAAACTTTGATGAGGTACATACTTAATATATGTAAAATTATTTAGATATCGATATATAACTGCTTAATTGATTATCTTCAACTTTTTCCTCTACGTGTTATCACATGTAGAACCAAAATCAAGACTGCTATGTCAGAAACAATTTTGATTTTGGAGATGCCTTTCTGGGAAATAAAGACATGCCAAATGCTAACAAGGTGCACACAAACCTTGATGAGGTATATACTTAACATATGTAAATTTATTTATATATTGATATTGCAGAAAGGGTACTTAACGAACTAATTGTTCTTCTTTTGCAACTATATCTACTTCATCTTCCTATATCTACAGGGTACTGCATAATTAAGTACCATGTGTTAAAAATGAACATGAGTCTCTTATGCTCATCAACTTCAATGCTTAACTCATACTGTACATGTCACATATTATAGAAGCATGACAATGGATGCATTGCGAACTCAGCAGACAATACTGAGACTTCCAGTTTTGAATTGATACTATCCTAAACCCTAAACCCTAGCTTACAGTAGTAGCTTAGCAGTTCAAATTCTAAACTATATATTGAATGAATAAATCCTCTGTGAAATGTTATTAGGGAACGGATGATGACTTCTGGGCGCTTTTTTCTAAATTTATTGAAGGGGACAACTATCTTGACTTTTGAGTACTTCTATCAACCCCTGGTGGGTTGAAAAAACAAATTTTATGCTCGCAGTGACTGCGTAATGATCATCAAACTTTTGTGGGTTGAATAATTGTTTTGCTTAGTTTTACTCTGACGATTGTTTTTAAGATTTCAGTTATGTTACTTTAATTTTCAATTTAATATTTGAGACCTTATCGTATCTAGAAAATGGTGTCAAGTGAAAATTAGCTTTCTCAAAACAGACCACCTGATATGGCAGTTTCAGATCAGATCAGCTTGATTATACAATTCATATTTACTTCTTAATAGATATATATATATATAACTCTTCTTTACTAGCAATTGATACATAGCCTCAAACAGAAGCAACAATGTCAGATCAGGTGATGTTAAGGAGCCATTTCAACGGCATTTATATGTTCTCAAGTTTTCGATACATTATTCCTGGATGGTATCCAGGCATTTGATACTGGCTATGCTAGAATCGTGTAGAAAATGTTACAAAAAACTTATCCATTGATAAGTACAATATCAACTACTATGCTTTGAGATAGCCGTTAGGCCGTTGATAATTACTCGTATGATTTGACTTAGCCAGTTTTATGCTATGTGTTTTGCTTATCATCCAAAATACACATGATTCCTAACCTTTATCTACCATTTTAATCGGTTATCTTTCATACACTTAAGAAGCACCACTATAAATATTACCTTAGATTTAGAAGTAGCTAATTTTTGAAATTTAAATGCCTTAGGTAAGTCCAGAAATGAGGAGTAAAATGATATGAGAGAATAACCTATATTGCGGTATTTTAAAAAACTATATGAATTTAAAATGTGGCTTAGTACTTACACAAACTATCATATTATTTAAGATCAGTAATACATAATATTTGTAGGTGATTGAATAGCATAATCCAACCCTTCCACATGTTTACATCGAAAATCCAATAGTTAAAAAATAAATTATAGCAAGAACTTTTCAAATGAAATAAGGACTAATTATTAATATCTCCTCGTAAAAAAATATTCTTAACCCGCTGAATTACATTATTAGGTTTTTTCAGACTTTCAAAACCTTTACAATAAAAATTTAAAAGTAGAATTACGGCCCATATTTTACCGACTGGGCCGAGCATGTTAAAAAGATAATTTGTAACTCCCATGAACCAAGTATCTAGAATGTTTTAGTCCTAGACTCATTATCAGTGTTACTATATGAAACCAAGAGTCTTGAAAATTATTCATGTATCTAATTTATGAAGAATTCTAGGAGTCTAGATATATCCTTTTCCTGATTTCATCAAGGTTTATACCTAACAAATTAGGTATCACACCAACTCATATCTCACTCCTAAAAATACATAAATAATATCACTACTCTCATAAAATAGCATGTCAACAGTATTCCCATTTTCAATGGTGAAAGTTATGATTTATAGAGCATTCAAATGTGGACATTGTTTATGTCTTATGATTTGTGGGAATTAGTTGAAGAGGGGTACAAAGCAGCAACTCCGAAGGAGATAACTTCCTGGACAACGGCTAAGCAAATTGAATTAAAAATAAAAAAAAGGATGCAAGAGCTCTTCTCTTTATTGAAGGAGTCAGGAAAGCCATTTTTCCTCATATCATGAGTGTTGAAACTTCAAAAGAAGCATGGGATATCCTGAAGAAGTAATTCAAAGGATTCAATCACTTTGGAAAGAATTTGATAATTTGCAGATGAAAGAAAGTGAAACTGTCTCCGAATTTTTCTCCAAAGTTTGAACCATAACAAATCAGATTATAAGTTACGTTGATACCTTAGAAGATAAAAAAATTGTGATGAAAGTCTTGAAAAGCCTGTCTGCAAAATTTGAACATGTGGTAGCAGCCACTGAAGTTTCCAAATGCATTATATGCAACAAATAAATCATGAATCAAGAAATTGTAACTTTTGTTGTAAAAGATGCAAAATTCCAAATCAATCTCAGAAGTATTGTTGGTTTCAAAATAGAGACCATGCTAATTTCTCAGAATAGGATGGAGACGCGCAAGTTTTTTTTTATACATGAATGCACGACCGCAACAACACAACTGTTGGTATATTGACAGTGCTTGCAGTAATCACATGTCCGGAATTCAGAATTTATTTACAGAATTTGATGAAAGTCAAAAGTCTGAGGTAAAGATTGGAGATGGAAAGACTCTCAAAATTGAAGGCAAATAAGTCATTACCTTTCATTCAAAAGAAGGAAAGCTTTAAAAAATTACTGATGTTTATTATGTTCCAAAATTAACATAAAATCTGTTAAGCACTGGTCAACTAATGAAAAAGGGGTTTTCTCTAACATTTGATGATGAGCAATGTAGTATTTTTTATAAAAAAATCTAAAGTGGCAAAAGTTAAGATGATGCCAAACAAAATATTTCCATTAATTTTTCCACTACATGACATATTTGCTCTCAAAGTTGATAACGGTGACGATTCAATTTTATGGCACTTGAGATATGGACATCTCAATTTCAAGGGCCTTAAATTATTAAAAGACAAAATATGGTGGTTGGTCTACCCGATATCTCAAATGTAAATAAAGTTTGTGAAGGATGCATCTACGGAAAATGCAAAGACCGCCATTTCCAAAGACTGCTTGGAGAGAAAAAGCCTCGCTGGAATTGGTTCACTCGGATTTGTGTGAATCACGAACTCCGTCAATAAATGGCAGCACATACTTTCTTTTGTTCGTTGTTGACTATACAAGGATGATGTGGGTCTATTTTCTCAAGTAAAAGTCTGAGGCCTTCACTTATTTTCTACAATTTAAGGCATTGGTTGAGAAACAAAGTAACAAACAAATCAAAACTCTTAGAACAGAATGCGGTGGAGAGTACTTATCAAATTATTTTCAAGATTATTGAAAAGAGAAAGGTATTTGGAGGCAGCTAACAATCAGATACAACCCTCAACAAAATTGCGTCGTAGAAAGCAAAAATCAGACAATTGCCGAAATGGCAAGAAGCATGTTAAAAGGTAAAGGTCGTGCAAATAACTTCTGGGCCAAGGCTGTTAATACAACCATCTATATAGTCAATATCTCTCCAACAAAAGTTGTTTTTAATAAAACTTCTTATGAAGCCTTGTTCAGGAAGAATCCTGATGTACAAGGGCTTCGAGTATTCGGCTGCATTGCTCATTCTCACATTCCCGCTCAACGCAGAGAAAAGTTTGATGAAAAGGGAGAGAAACTTATTTTTCTCGGCAATAGTGAAGTGTCAGAAGGCTATCGTCTCTACAATCCAACTACAAGGAATATTAATATCTTACGAAATATGATTTTTGATGAAACAGGAAGATGGATTCTTGATGAAAAATCACCTCAATCACCTGCAACTGATGTTCCCTTATATACACTAGAATTCAATGAAGATTCTAGTCCTATAAAAGACTTGGAATTAATCGAAGGCACCACGAATATATCTGTTAGAAGAATTCGCTCAATCTATGATATATACGATTCTTGCAATGTGGCATTCTTTATTGGTTAACCCCAATATTTTGAAGAAGCTGCAAAAGAACAAACTTAGAGAAAAGCGATGGATGAAGAAATTTCAACAATTGAGAGAAATAATACGTGGCAACTTGTTGATCGTCCAACTAACAAAGACGTAACTGGAGTCAAATTGGTTTTTAAAATGAAATATAACGAGGACAAAAGTGTACAAAAGCACAAAGCTCGGTTAGTAGTGAAATGATATTCTCAACAGCCCGAAGTTGATTTCACTGAACTATTTTCTCTGGTAGTTCGAATGAAAACAAATTAGAACTGTTCTTTCTTTGCCAACTCAACTTCAACTACTAGTGTATCAACTCGATGTCAAGTCAGCATTCTTAAATGGCGAACTCAATGAAGAGGTTTATGTAGAGCAGCCTTAAGGCTACGTGATAAAAGAAAAATAAGATAAAGTTTACGTCTTATTAAGGATTTATATGGACTCCAACAAGCACCGTGTGCTTGGAACAACAAGATAGATGGCTATTTTCATCAAAAAGGTTTCCAGAGAAGAAAAAAATGAGCCATCCTTATATATTAAAAAATCTGGTACGCATGATTTTCAGATTACGTGTTTATATGTGGATGACTTAATTTACTTGGGAATTAATACTGATCTGGTAGAATATTTTAAGAATTATATGAAAGAAGAATTCAAGATGACTAACCTAGGCTTCATGAAATGTTTTTTGGGAATTCAAATGAAGCAATCAGAAGGAAAAATATTTTTGTCTCAAGAATGGCATGTTGATGGTCTATTAAAGAAGTTTCACATGAAATTTTGTAATCCAATAAAAACTTTGATGGGTACAAATCAAAAGTTACAACTTGATGATGGTTCAGACAAGGTTGATGAAAGACTTTATAGAAGACTTGTGGGATAACTTATATATCTCACAAATACCCGTCCAAATATAGTACAGTCAGTTAGCCTTCTCTCAAGATTTATATATAATCCAAGTTATACACATTATGCAGTTGCAAAACACATTCTGCGTTATCTTAAGGGTACAAAGAATCATGGTCTCAAATATATTCTTAATGCGTTATCTTAAGGGTACAAAGAATCATGGTCTCAAATATATTCTTAATGAAGATAATAGGTTGGTTGGGTATACTAATAGTGATTGGGGAGGATCATTGGATGATGGAATGAGTACATCTGGATATGTTTTCTTACTAGGAACAAATGTTATCCCTTGGTCATAAAAAAACAGAAAACAACAGCCCTATCTACGGCAGAAGCTGAATATGTTTCAGCAATAGAAGCATCATATGAAACTGCTTTGTTAGGATGAATTTTGTTCGATTTAGAGCAAGTTCAGAATGATCCAACTATTATTTATTGTGACAACAATGCAGCCATAACAATGACTAAATATCCTGTTTTTCATATTCAGACCAAGCATATTAAACTTCGTTATCATTTCATTCGAGATATGGTGCAAGACGAATACATTCGCTTGGACTACATTGGTACAAATGAGCAAGTTGCAGATATATTCACAAAGTCAGTCTCAAGTGATAAGTTCGCATACTTTAGAGATCGACTAAGAATTACAAATTAAGAGGGGATGTTAAAAAGATAATTTGTAATTCCCATTAACCAAGTATCTAGAATGTTCTGGTCCTAAACTTATTATCAGTGTTTAGTGTATGAAACTAAGAGTCTTGAAAATTATTCATGTATCAAATTTATGATGAATTCTAGGAAGAGTATAGATATATCCATTTATCTATATAATGCTGTAATATGCACATATGGAAGTCAGAAAAAAATATTCCTTTTTTTTATTTCATCAAGTTCTGTATCTAACAGAGCCCATACTTTACCAATTAGGTCGAGTTTTTGAGTGATATTATTTCGGTTTATAAGTTTTGTGCATATTATCGGTAGTCACATATATTCATTTTCACGTAAAATCCAACTTTTTGCTATTTCAGTCCATTTTCAAATTAAAAAGTGATAACTAACTTCCGAATCTTAGATTGAAATTCCTACATAATTAGTAAATTTGTTAAAATAAAATTATAAGACATGTTCTTTTGCTCAACAATTTTGACAGAGTGTTTAGAGATTGTGTCTTAATATAAAAAAATTAAATAAAATCTCACAAAAACTTCTTTCAACCTTGACTTTTCGGGAAAGGTGTCATACAAAAAAGTTAAAATTAATATAATTATTCACCATATTTTAGTGATAGAGTCGAGCCCGTGCTTCACCGATTAGGTCGAGACGTATATGAGTGCTATTGTTTTAATTAACAAGTTCTGTGCTTTTGTAGTTACATATATTCGTATCCACATGAAATCCGACTTTTTGCTATTTTCATCAATTTTCAAATAAAAAAGTGACAATTAACTTCCGAATCTTAGATCGAAATTCCTACACAATTAGAAATTCTGTTAAAACTAAAATTATAATAAATATTATTTTGTTGTACAACTTTGACGAGTGCTTAATATTGTGTCTTGATATAAAGAAAAATTAATTAGATCTCACAAAAAGTTCTCTTAATTGTGATATTTCGGGAAATATGTCATATTAAAAAAAATATTATTATAATTATTCACCATTCACATTCATGTCCCAAAATGCCCATACGTAGATTCCGACTTGCTCTGCATGTGGTATATATTTATGCATATTGGACACATAATTAGGCGCTACATCTGTTCTATCGAAATTCTGGTTCCGCTACTGTTGCAGATACATTTCAACTATCAACATGGAGATTTGCAAGTCAAATAACCAGAACAGTGGCTCAAAAAATGAAAGTACCAATGAAAATATTGTGGGTATTTAATCTAAACTCGAGTTAGTTTATATATTTTATTTTGTTGTTGCTTTGTTTGTTAGCTGATGTCTGTATCTGATGCTAAGAGTTGGTCGTGGTCATCAGGTGCTTAGCGTCATAATAGGAGTATTGGAGAATAACGTTAGTAGTTGAATATTTTTAGGAGTTCAGTTGGTTTAGTTCCTACTTTGTAGGACATGTTCTCTTTCTTTCTATATTAGTGTCTCAGTTTGAATGAATAATAAAATATCGTTACTTAACAGATTTTGCGTCTAATATTTTCTTGTTTTGTTTTCTCATAGTATTGACTGCCAAGGATCCTCTCTTGGAAATAAATATATATATATATATATATGTGTTTGTTTTGGAACTGGGAAGAAATATTGCAGCAATGTATTTTTCCATTCATCATAACCAGCGTACTTATACAAGACTCAATGTACAGACAAGATGCTAAAAACAGAAACTACAACTAATATCCTACAATTACTTAGTGACTATCCTTTTATTCCTCCTGAAAACTCTCAATTAACAATTAACCATTGCAACCAAATACTAGGTTACAGATCATGACAGCACGACCAAATCAATAAAATAAAATACTGAAATAACAGAATAAGTTTAGATTACTTTCCCAACATTCTCCCCTTTAATCTGAACTTATTTACGCAAATCTTTCACACCCAGTAGTTTCCTCATGCTCTCGGACTTGATTGTGTTGAGAGCTTTAGTCATTATATTAGCTCGTTGACTGTTCGTGACCACATGCTTGATTACAATCTCTCCCCGTTCAATACACTCCCGAACAAAGTGATAGCGAATGTCTATATGCTTGCTTTGTCCGTAAAAAACCGGGTTTTTTACTAGGTCAATAGCTGACTTGTTGTCGATATACAGTACTACAGGACCCACATAATTCCCAGTTAACTGTCCCAAGAGCTTTCTCAACCAAACAGCTTGGCACGCAGCTGCAGTTGCTGCCATAAATTCTGCTTCACAAGTTGAAAGTGCCACACACCTTTGTTTTTGCGAAACCCAGGTTATGAGACTCTCATTTATGTAGAAAACCATTCCTCCCGTGCTCTTGCAATCTTTAATACTTCCACCCATGTCACTGTCTGAGTACCCAGTAAGCAAGTTATTACCACTCTCCCTTGTATATACCAAGCCATATTCAACTATACCCTTCACATAACGTAGAATACCCTTCGCCGCATTTAGTGGAGTGTAGTTGGACATTCCATGAATCTACTAACCATCCCAACCGAGTAAGCTATGTCGGGTCGAGTGTGTACCAGATAGCGCAGACCTCCGATCATACTTTTAAACTGAGTGGCATCCACAGTTTTACCACATTCATCTTTCGTGAGACACTCCTTTGCATCCATGGGGAACTTTGTTGGGTTGCAATCCACCATCCCAGCCTTCTCCAGAATTTTCTTGGCGTACGCCGTTTGTTTAAGTTCAACAAAACCAGATCCTTGTGCTACTTCAATTCCAAGGTAGTAAGACAAATGACCCATATCACTCATTTCAAATCTTTCGCCCATTTGTTTCTTAAATTCCTTAATGACCGAAACTGATGTCCCTATCACTAAAAGATCGTCCACATATACGCCAATAATTAGTCTCTCATCACTAATCCCTTTTGTGTACACCTAATGTTCATACGGACACCTGTTAAACCCAAGTGATTCCAGGTTCTTACTCAGCTTGGCGTACCAGGCACGAGGGGCCTGTCTTAGGCCGTATAATGCTTTAATGAGTCTATATACGAGGTGTTCTTTATCCTTTATTACAAAACCATCTGGCTGACAAACATATACCTCTTCCTGAATATCACCATTCAGCAATGCTGTTTTTACATCCAGGTGATGCACCTCCCAGCCATGTTTTGCAGCCTGAGCTAGTAAAAGTCGAACCGTTTCAAGTCGATTGACGGGTGCAAAAATCTCCTCAAAATCCACTCCCCGTTTTTGCACATACCCTTTAGCTATAATTCTCGCTTTATACTTCACAATTTTGCCATTCTTGTCCCTTTTGAGCTTGTAGATCCATTTTAAGCCAATAGCTTTGTGGCTGGGGGGTAGCTCGGACAGTTTCCAGGTATTATTCTTTTCAACTGCGTCCATCTCTTGTTTCATAGCCAATCGCCAATTCTTATCCATCGCTGCTTGCTTGTAGTTCGATGGTTCATCCACACCCATGAGTAACAATTCTTCGTCTTCAAGTTCGATTGCCTCACTGGCATCGTATATTTCTTATAGAGTTCTGAATTTTCTTGGCTGCTCGGTGTTGCTTTCAGACTCAGAACTTGACATACTTTCCCCTGTTTGATCATTCGAACTCTCACTGCTTGGGTTTTGGTAGCTTTCTTCACTTGAGTTTTGACCATGTGTCACTGGTGTTTGTTCCCCTTCAGTTGTTTCTTCTTCTTCATCTGTAAACCTAGTCATCACAGAAAATGTACCAGTTCGAGCTTCTTCAACCTCACTGGTTTTCTCCCAGTCCCATGCCTTTTTCTCGTCAAATAAGACATCTCTGCTTACGTGTAATATTTTATTTTCGGGATCATATAACCTGTAGGCTTTAGTCCCCGGTTCTTTGCCAAGATTAATTACAACTTTACTTCTGCCATCGAGTTTTTTCGTGTATTGTGATGGTATTTTCATGTAGGCTATGCAACCAAAGACACGAACATGCCCAATGTCAGGCTTAGTCTTACACCAGGCCTCGTATGGTGTTACTCCAGACACGGCTCTTGTGGTAAGCGATTTAAAATGTACACTGAGTGTCGAATGGCCTCTCCCCATAACATAGATGGTAATTGCATCTGCTTCAAAAAACTCCGGGCCATCTCAACCACCGTTCTATTCCTTCTCTCTACTACGCCGTTTTGCTGTGGCGAGTAGGGGGCTGTATAATGTCAATTTATTCCTGCCCCTTCACAGTACGAGTTGAATGCCTTTGAGAAAAATTCTCCTCCCCTATCTGTTCTTAGTGTTTTGATTTTCTTCTCGGGGCTGTTCTCAATTAGGAGTCTGAATTTCTTAAACGTTTCAAGTACATCATCCTTGTTTTTTAACATGTAAACCCACATCACTCTACTATAATCATCTATCAACAAAAGAAAATATCGATTTCCGGCAGGAGTTGCTGGTGTAATTGGCCCACATAAATCACCATGTACCAGTTCCAAAACCTCCTTTGCACTGTAAGTAGCTTGAGACGGAAAAGGTCGCCTTGTTTGCTTTGACATTAAGCATCCAGAACACACTTCATTTTTCTGTTTAATCATTCGCTAGCCCCGCACCATCTGATTTGAGGACATCAACGACATCGCTTTAAAATTTACATGGCCAAGCCTAGAGTGCCAAAACCACGAGATTTCATCACACTTTGATAGCAAACAACTTGATTTCCTACTGTCTATAATGATTTTATACAACCTATTCATCGATCTCTTGACCTTCATTAATAACAAATTTTCTTTATCATAAACCCATAGATACTCGCCATTGAGAATCACCTTATTTCCTTCCTCCGACATTTGCCCAAGACTAATAATGTTATTGCAAAGAGTGGGAATGTAGTTTACCTCACGAAGAATTCTTTCCCCTCCATTTTTGCAGCATAGAATTACTGAACCCTTTCCCTTAATGTGCATGACAGAACCATCTCCAAAATTGGTACCCTGTAATGTTCTCGTCCAACTCTGCAAATTTAGATCTCTGACCCGTCATATGATTTGAGGCACCGTTGTCCAAATACCATAGATTTGAGTCTACTTGATTCCCCACATCACTTTTATTTAGTTTTGGCACTACTTTATCTTCATTGAGCAGCATCACTTTTTCATTATTTTCTTCAAACTCTGTCATTAGCAAAGCAGGTTCATCATCCTGCATCTGCACCATATTTACTTCTTCCTTCTGATCCTTATCTCGTCTAGGCTTCTTACATTCAGCCGCATAATGACCATATGCGCCACAATTAAAATACCGGACTTTACTCTTGTCACGCCAATTACGTCCGGACTCTCTACTTTGATATTCACTGTTACTCCTGGCTCTCTGGCTCAAGGACACATCGGCTCCACCCTTGTTGTTTTTCCGCATCCATTCCTCTCGCGTGTACAACAGCTTTCTTTCCTCCTTGTCTTTCTTGGTCCATTATTCCTCTGTGAGAAGTAACTGTCCTCCAGAGGTCTCGACTTGACCTCGTAGCCTCTCTTCATGGGCTTTAAGAGACCCAACAGTCTCTTCAATTGTCATCTCCTCCAAGTTGCCAAACTGCTCGATAGTTGAAGCAATTTGCAAGAACTTTGCAGGGACTGCTCGAAGTAGCTTCTTCACGACATATGCTTCCTTAATTTCTTCTCCCAACATTCGTATGTTTGTCACTAGTCCGGACAATTTCATGCAGAAATCATCAAGTGACTCATTGTCCTTCATGTTTAGAGACTCGAATTCAGATTTGAGGGTCTGAATTTTCGCCTTCTTAACACGATCGGCACCTAGACACATCGTCTTTATTGCTTCCCAAGTCTCTTTCGTCGTCTTTTTCTCCGCAACCGACAACAAGATGTCCTCCGGAATGCCCTGATACACAGCGGCAAGTGCAACCTTGTCAGTTCTCTCCTCAATCACTATTTTCGGATCCTTAGGCTCAATTGCATCCCACACTCTGTGCGCCTCCATAAAGACTTTCATTTTTAAACCCTACACCGTGTAGTTTCCTCGATTCAACATAGGATAGGTCAGTCCGATCTCTTTGGTTTTGCTTGTCTCCGTCTTATTGTCCTTTGACATCCGTTAATTCACTATGGCTCTGATACCAGATTCTTGGAAATAAATATAGATATATGTGTTTGTTTTGCAACTGGGAAGAAATATTGCAGCAATGTATTTTTCCATTCATCATAACCAGCGTACTTATACAAGACTCAATGTACAGACAAGATGCTAAAAACAGAAACTACAACTAATATCCTACAATTACTTAGTGACTATCCTTTTATTCCTCCTGAAAACTCTCAATTAACAATTAACCATTGCAACCAAATACTTGGTTACAGATCATGACAACACAACCAAATCAATAAAATAAAATACTGAAATTGCAGAATAAGTTTAGATTACTTTCCCAACATCCTCTGGATGCTTTGCCCATCCTACGGACTGGAGTCATTAAGTTTGATCTGGTGGTATCTGATGTCCACATGCCAGGCATGGATGGGTTTGAACTACAAAGAAGGATTCATCAAGATTTTCAATTACCGGTTGTATGTGAGTGTCAGTATAACTGAATTTAAATTTCATTAATATATAACCGCGCTTTATGAAAATAGTTTTATCTAGTGCTATGTTAGGTATTTTTTTGATTACCGTAATTTTTTTGAACCGCATAATAAATTTTTTATGCAATAGTAAACGATATTAAGAAGGTGGTTCCTCGGTTTTTAGATTAGTTTTTCAAATGATTAGTATCAATCTTTTGGATTTTTTTTCCTCAATTTTAGTTGTACAGTTCCCTCAATGATCTTCACCAACAGACTAATCAAACTCTTGAAATTTTATTGTTAGTGATGTCAGGTGACAGAGAAGCTAGTTATCTATGCAAGGGAAGTCAGAGTGGAGCTTCCCTTTTCGTAGTTAAGCCCATTACTACAGAAGACTTGAAATCAATATGGGATTTTGTGAACCAATGGAAAAAGAATCTAGCTAAAGGGAAAAACTTAATATCTGATGATAGTTCTGCTAAGGACAATGAAGATGACACTGGTAATAAGTTATATGAAAAGAAATCGAAGCGAAAGCTTCAGATAATTGATAATGAAGATCATAATCATGGCAAAAACAGAGTTCTGAAAGACAAAGCTCTTCTAACAAAAAAGAACAAGCTTAATTGGACACCTTTTCTCCATGACAAGTTTGTAAGAGCTGTGCAGCATCTAGGGCCTCAAGGTAAGATGTTACATTTTAACAAGTCTTTCACTACAGTTTAATGATGTTGATTATGTCTCACATACTTGAATTGTCCGCGATGAATTTTTGTTGTAGGATCTATTCCGAGGAACATTGTTACCGTAATGAATGTGCCTGGACTGAGGAGGGAACAAGTAGCCAGTCACTTGCAAGTTAGTTCCTCCCCCCTCTTTTCTCCTTTTCTTCTGTGTGACGAGAATTTCTAATTCTGCTGTTCTAATGTCTTCTTTATTCTAATATTCGCAGAAGTACCGAATCGACCAAGAGAAACAGTCTGAAGCAGAACAAAATCCAGACTTGTTTAAAACACTCCAAAATGGGAAAACAGTCTAAACCTTGGCTCCGATTCACATGAATCAAAATGGCTTTTCTAAACAAATGCAGCCATCCAACTGCTATACTGGCAGGGGACAAGAAGTTTGCAATACATTTATTTCACAGAGAAATTTGACATCTTCTACATTCGATAATGTTCTCCCTGAGCAGCAATATGAACCTGCTGATCAAAGTAACCTTTTCCTTGATGGAAGTACCTGCCAATCACCTGGTAAGGTTTAGTAAATTAACATAAATTTACGTTCTACTCTCTCTGATATACAACATAGTTTTTACAACTATTCAAACAAGTGTTTTAACATGTAGGTCATAAATCAAGACTGCTATGTCGGAAACAAAGACATGGCATATGCTGAAAAGGTGCCCACAAACCTTATTGAGGTATATACTTAATGTATGGTAACACTACAAAAAAAACGGGTAAATACAAACGGCAAAAAATCGGTTGTATTTAGTTAAATTCGACCGTTTCCGGTTGTATTTAGCTAAATACAACCGGTTTCTCGACCGGTCGAAAATGCTCGAGTAATATTTAGCAGACCGGTTGTATTTACACTAAATACGACCGGCTAAATACGACCGGATAAATACGACCGACTAAATACAACCGCTTAAATACAACCGCATTCAGTAAAATTTGAATTTTCACTTGAAATTTAAAAATTCCGCCCAAAATTTTGAATTTTTTTAAAAAATTTAAAGTGCCCGCCAAAAACTTAAATTCAACCATATATAGTCAAAGATAAGATTCTAAAATCAACCGCATTCGGTTGAATTAACTAACATAAATTTTAAAAAAAAAATCTAAATATAGATTTTTAAAGTAAAAAATAAATTAAAACTTATTTTCCTTCATCTGCCTTTCAGGCCAACGCCCGGAATTTCTCCCGGCCACCCCTCCATTCGGCCCCCACCCCTCTCTCTCTCTCTCCCTCTTCTCCTTTATCTCATCCCTCCACAGCCTTCCACTAAATGTCTCCATTTCCCTCACAAATTGTACGGGGAGTTTGAGTTTTTAAATGATGCCTTTAAGCTATTTGATGAAATACCTGAACCAACTAACCTGTTTTTAAACTAAGCTGTTGTTTCTTGAATTTTTTTGATTTCTCATTAAACAGAGCAAATCCCATTTAAAGAGAAATAAGAGCAAAATCCATGGAGAACTAGGCGGGTACACACAATCATCTGCGGCCTCACCACCGGTACAACCTTGCCTGGGTACAACCGCAACAATTGCAGAATCCCCCATAGTATAAAAACATCCCTGGTTTGAAATGATCTATGATTTGTTTCTACATTAGCTCTCCCATTTAGTATTACCAGACGAAAATTTGCTGTCCTTCTGGCTCGCTCCACCATCTCCTCTGTAATACCGGTCTTCCTCCAGGGGCTTAGATCTTCATTTATCCAACGGAAGTACTCAGGACACTCAGCTGGCGAAGTCACTCATGAATTTTCGCCGGAAAAAAAAACTGAGGAACAGAGAGGGTGTGCGGTGAGAGGGTGAAAGGGGGACGGGGTTGTGCGTGCCCAACAGGGAGGGAGGTGGGGGTTTAGGTTAAAAACTATTTCTTTTATAATTTTTTTGTTTTGATTTATAATAATGTTTTATAACATATAAAATCCACCATTGGATCATTGTTTAGGAGGTTGAATTTGGAACGTTAGATCTAAATCACGCGGATCGCTGACGTGGCACTAAATTTAACTGTCATCGGTTGTATTTAGAAGTGTCAATTTAATTAATTTACAGATGGGGGGATTTATGGTTAAAAATATTGATGATTCGATATTTTTAAAAATATTAATGAATGATACAACCGTACGGATATTAAGATCTGTATATTTTAGTGATATGACAAAAATTTTAGAAAAAAATAAATATATTTGGTTTGTTTTTTTAACAGTCAACTAATAATTTGACATGTACTTATTACTAGTGTTTAATCCCATATTGATGATTCGATATTTTTAAAAATATTAATGAATGATCCAACCGTACGGATGTCAAGATCTGTATATTTTAGTGATATAATAAAAAATTTAGAAAAAAATAAATATATTTGGTTTGTTTTTTTAACAGTCAACTAGTAATTTGACCCGTACTTCTAACTAGTGTTTAATCTCATATTGATGATTCGATATTTTTAAAAATATTAATGAATGATTCAACCATACGGATGTCAAGATCTGTATATTTTAATGATATGACAAAAAATTTAGAAGAAAATAAATATATTTGGTTTATTTTTTAACAGTCAAATAGTAATTTGACCCGTACTTCTAACTACTATTTAATCCCATATTGATGATTCGATATTTTTAAAAATATTAATGAATGATCCAACCGTACAGATGTCAAGATCTGTATATTTTAGTGATATGACAACAATTTTAGAAAAAAAATAAATATATTTGGTTTGTTTTTTTAACAGTCAACTAGTAATTTGACCCATACTTCTAACTCGTGTTTAATCTCATATTGATGATTCCATATTTTTAAAAATATTAATGAATGATCCAACCGTACGGATGTCAAGATCTGTATATTTAAGTGATATGACAAAAATTTTAGAAAAAAATAAATATATTTGGTTTGTTTTTTTAACAGTCAACTGGTAATTTGACCCGTACTTCTAACTAGTGTTTAATCCCATATTGATGATTCTATATTTTTAAAAATATTAATGAATGATCCAACCGTACGGATGTCAAGATCTGTATATTTTAGTGATATGATAAAAATTTTAGAAAAAAATAAAAATATATTTGGTTTGCTTTTTTAACAGTCAACTAGTAATTTTGACACGTACTTCTAATTAGTGTTTAATCTCATATTGATGATTCTATTTTTTAAAAATATTAATGAATGATCCAACCGTACGGATGTCAATATCTGTATATTTTAGTGATATGATAAAAGTTTTAGAAAAAAATAAATA
The DNA here is from genome assembly GCF_009905375.1 of Apium graveolens. NCBI lineage: Eukaryota > Viridiplantae > Streptophyta > Magnoliopsida > Apiales > Apiaceae > Apium > Apium graveolens. The sequence continues at coordinate 35,053 of NW_027418908.1, forward strand.
TATTTGGTTTGCTTTTTTAACAGTCAACTAGTAATTTGACCCGAACTTCTAACTAGTGTTTAATCCCATATTGATGATTCGATATTTTTAAAAATATTAATGAATGATCCAACCGTACGGATGTCAAGATCTGTATATTTTAGTGATATAACAAAATTTTTAGAAAAAAATAAATATATTTGGTTTGTTTTTTTAACAGTCAACTGGTAATTTGACCTGTACTTCTAACTAGTGTTTAATCCCATATTGATGTTTCGATATTTTAAAACAAATAATGAATGATCCAACCGTACAGATGTCAAGATCTATATATTTTAGTGTTATGACAAAAATTTTAGACAAAAATAAATATATTTGATTTATCTTTTTAATAGTCAAAGAGTAGTTTGACCAGTACTTCTAACTAGTGTTTAATCCCATATTGATGTTTCGATATTTTTAAAAATATTAATAAATGATCCAACCGTACGAATGTCAAGATCTATATATTTTAGTGTTATGACAAAAATTTTAGAAAAAAATAAATATATTTGGTTTACCTTTTTAATAGTCAAAGAGTAGTTTGACCAGTACTTCTAACTAGTGTTTAATCCCATATTGATGTTTCGATATTTTAAAAAAAATAATGAATGATCCAACCGTACAGATGTCAAGATCTATATATTTTAGTGTTATGACAAAAATTTTAGACAAAAATAAATATATTTGGTTTATCTTTTTAATAGTCAAAGAGTAGTTTGACCAGTACTTCTAACTAGTGTTTAATCCCATATTGATATTTCGATATTTTTAAAAATATTAATGAATGATCCAACCGTACGGATGTCAAGATCTATATATTTTAGTGGCATGACAAAAAGTTTAGAAAAAAATAAATATATTTGGTTTGCTTTTTTAATAGTCAAAGAGTAATTTCACCCGTACTTCTAACTAGTGTTTAATCCCATATTGATGTTTCGATATTTTTAAAAATATTAATGAATGATCCAACCGTACGGATGTCAAGATTTATATATTTTAAATATGACAAAAATTTTAGAAAAAAAATAAATATATTTGGTTTGCCTTTTAAATAGTCAAAGAGTAGTTTGACCAATAATTCTAACTAGTGTTTAATCCCATATTGATATTTCGATATTTTTAAAAATATTAATGAATGATCCAACCGTACGGATGTGAAGATCTATATATTTTAGTGATATGACAAAAATTTTAGAAAAAAAAAATATTTAGTTTGCTTTTTTAACAGTCAACTAGTAAATTGACCAGTACTTCTAACTAGTGTTTAATCCCATATTGATGTTTCGATATTTTTAAAAATATTAATGAATGACCCAACCGTACGGATGTCAAGATTTATATATTTTAGTGATATGACACAAATTTTAGAAAAAAATAAATATATTTGGTTTGCCTTTTTAGTAGTCAAAGAGTAGTTTGACCAGTACTTCTAACTAGTGTTTAATCCCATATTGATGTTTCGATATTTTTAAAAATATTAATGAATGATCCAACCGTACGGATGTCAAAATAGTTAAAATTTAAATATTCAAATTACTTACATTTTTCCGTGAACTTTTTTTTCAATAATTTTCATATCCGTATGGGTGGATTATAATTTAAAACAAATACAAAATAAATTGAAACTCAAACTATAATTATTAATTGAATGATAAATATCTAACTACCATAATAATCTTTTTTGCAAGAACTAAAATATAAATTTCGTGTAAATTTTATTCTATATTTTTTTCCAGAAATTTTTCGCCATTTTTAAAAATAATTTGAACGAAATCGGTTGAATTTAGTACAAAATTCATTGGCGGGAAAATTCCCTCCATTTTTTGGCAAGGCTAAATTCGTCCGTATGCGGTTTAATTTAGGAGCACGCTTAAACTCAACCGTATACGGTTGTATATAAATATGGTTGTATTTATTCAGTTATAATTAGTAAGGCTAAATTCGACCGAATGCGGTTGAATTTAGGAGCACACCTAAACTCAACCGTATACGGTTGTATATAAATACGGTTCTATTTATTCGGTTGTAATTAGTACTAAATTCGACCGCCTAAATATGACCGTATTTAAATACGACCGCATGCGGTTGTATTTAGCCGCGCCCTTAATTTCAACCGAAAACGGTTGAATTTGATGTCGGTTGTATTTGTGCGGTTGTATTTAGCCTTGTTTTCTTGTAGTGTAAATTATTTAGATATCGATATATTGCTGCGTGATTATATATATATTTCTCCTTTACGTGTCATCGCTTGTAGAACAACAATCAAGACCACTACTTGGGAAACAATGTTAATTTTGGAGATGCTTTTTTGGTAAACAAAGACATGCCAAATGCTGACAAGGGACACATAAACCTTGATGAGGTACATACTTAATATATGTAAAATTATTTAGATATCGATATATAACTGCTTAATTAATTATCTTCAACTTTTTCCTCTATGTGTTATCACATGTAGAACCAAAATCAAGACTGCTATGTCGGAAACAATTTTCATTTTGGAGATGCCTTTCTGGGAAATAAAGATATGCCAAATGCTAACAAGGTGCACACAAACCTTGATGAGGTATATACTTAACATATGTAAATTTATTTATATATTGATATTGCAGAAAGGGTACTTAACGAACTAATTGTTCTTCTTTTGCAACTATATCTACTTCATCTTCCTATATCTACAGGGTACTGCATAATTAAGTACCATGTGTTAAAAATGAACATGAGTCTCTTATGCTCATCAACCTCAATGCTTAACTCATACTGTACATGTCACATATTATAGAAGCATGACAATGGATGCATTGCGAACTCAGCAGACAATACTGAGACTTCCAGTTTTGAATTGATACTATCCGAAACCCTAAACCCTAGCTTACAGTAGTAGCTTAGCAGTTCAAATTCTAAACTATATATTGAATGATTAAATCCTCTGTGAAATGTTATTAGGGAACGGATGATGACTTCTGGGCGCTTTTTTCTAAATTTATTGAAGGCGACAACTATCTTGACTTTTGAGTACTTCTATCAACCCCTGGTGGGTTGAAAAAACAAATTTTATGCTCGCAGTGACTACGTAATGATCATCAAACTTTTGTGGGTTGAATAATTGTTTTGCTTAGTTTTACTCTGACGATTGTTTTTAAGATTTCAGTTATGTTACTTTAATTTTCAATTTAATATTTGAGACCTTATCGTATCTAGAAAATGGTGTCAAGTGAAAATTAGCTTTCTCAAAACAGACCACCTGATATGGCAGTTTCAGATCAGATCAGCTTGATTGTACAATCCATATTTACTTCTTAATAGATCGGATTGACCGTGTCATTGAAGATGTACCCAAAAACACAATTATAAGAGATTAAAAAAGGAGAAAACATATGCATATAGATATATATATATATATATAACTCTTCTTTATTAGCAATTGAAATATAGCCTCAAACAGAAGCAACAATGTCAGATCAGGTGATGTTAAGGAAACATTTCAACGGCATTTATATGTTCTAAAGTTTTCGATACATTATTCCTGGATAGTATCCAGGCATTTGATACTGGCTATGCTAGAATCGTGTAGAAAATGTTACAGAAAACTTATCCATTGATAAGTACAATATCAACAACTATGCCTTGAGATAGCCGTTAGGCCGTTGATAATTACTCGTATGATTTGACTTAGCCAGTTTTGTGCTATGTGTTTTGCTTATCATCCGAAATACACATGATTCCTAACCTTTATCTACCATTTTAATCGGTTATCTTTCATACACTTAAGAAGCACCACTATAAATATTACCTTATATTTAGAAGTAGCTAATTTTTGAAATTTGAATGCCTTAGGTAAGTCCAGAAATGAGGAGTAAAATGATATGAGAGAATAACCTATATCGCGGTATTTTAAAAAACTATATGAATTTAAAATGTGGCTTAGTACTTACACAAACTATCATATTATTTAAGATCAGTATACATAATATTTGTAGGTGGTTGAATAGAATAATCCAACCTTCCACATGTTTACATCGAAAATCCAATAGTTAAAAAATAAATTATAGCAAGAACTTTTCAAATGAAATAAGGACTAATTATTAATATCTCCTCGTAAAAAAATAATTTTAACCCGCTGAATTACATTATTAGGCTTTTTCAGACTTCCAAGACCTTTACAATAAAAATTTAAAAGTAGAATTACGGCCCATATTTTACCGACTGGGCCGAGCATGTTAAAAAGATAATTTGTAATTCCCATGAACCAAGTATCTAGAATGTTTTAGTCCTAGACTCATTATGAGTGTTACTATATGAAACCAAGAGTCTTGAAAATTATTCATGTATCTAATTTATGAAGAATTCTAGGATTCTAGATATATCCATTTATGTATATAATGACTATAATACAGCATATGGAAGTCAGAAAAAAAAATATAAAAAAATATTCCTTTTCCTGATTTCATCAAGCTTTATACCTAACAAATTTGGTATCACAGCAACTCATATCTCACTCCTAAAAATACAAAAATAATATCACTTCTCTCATAAAATAGCATGTCAATAGTATTCCCATTTTCAATGGTGAAAGTTATGATTTATGGAGCATTCAAATGTGGACATTGTTTATGTCTTATGATTTGTGGGAATTAGTTGAAAAGGGGTACGAAGCACCAACTCCGAAGGAGATAACTTCCTGGACAACGGCTAAGCAAATTGAATTAAAAAATAAAAGAAAAAGGATGCAAAAGCTCTTCTCTTTATTGAAGAAGGAGTCAGGAAAGCCATTTTTCCTCATATCATGAGTGTTGAAACTTCAAAAGAAGCATGGGATATCCTGAAGAAGTAATTCAAAGGATTCAATCACTTTGGAAAGAATTTGATAATTTGCAGATGAAAGAAAGTGAAATTGTCTCCGAATTTTTCTCCAAAGTTTCAACCATAACAAATTAGATTATAAGTTACGTTGATACCTTAGAAGACAAAAAGATTGTGATGAAAGTCTTGAAAAGCCTGTCTGCAAAATTTGAACATGTGGTAGCAGCCACTGAAGTATCCAAATACATTATATGCAACAAATAAATCATGAATCAAGAAATTGTAACTTTCGTTGTAAAAGATACAAAATTCCAAATCAATCTCGGAAGTATTGTTGGTTTCAAAATAGAGACCATGCTAATTTCTCAGAACAGGATAGAGACGCACAAGTTTTTTTTTCATGCATGAATGCACGACCGCAACAACACAACTGTTGTTATATTAACAGTGCTTGCAGTAATCACATGTCTGGAATTCAGAATTTATTTGCAGAACTTGATGAAAGTCAAAAGTCTGAGGTAAATATTGGAGATGGAAAGACTCTCAAAATTGAAGGCAAATAAGTCATTACCTTTCATTCAAAAGAAGGAAAGCTTTAAAAAATTACTGATGTTTATTATGTTCCAAAATTAACACAAAATCTGTTAAGCACTGGTCAACTAATGAAAAAGGGGTTTTCTCTATCATTTGATGATGAGCAATGTACTATTTTTATAAAAAAAATCTAAAGTGGCAAAAGTTAAGATGATGCCAAACAAAATATTTTCATTAATTAATTTTTCCACTACATGACAGATTTGCTCTCAAAGTTGATAACGGTGACGATTCAATGGCACTTGAGATATGGACATCTCAATTTCAAGGGCCTTAAATTATTAAAAGACAAAATATGGTGGTTGGTCTACCCGATATCTCATATGTAAATAAAGTTTGTGAAGGATGCATCTACGGAAAATGCAAAGACCGTCATTTCCAAAGACTGCTTGGAGAGAAAAAGCCTCACTGGAATTGGTTCACTCGGATTTGTGTGAATCACGAACTCCGTCAATAAATGGCAGCACATACTTTCTTTTGTTCGTTGTTGACTATACAAGGATGATGTGGGTCTATTTTCTCAAGTAAAAGTCTGAAGCCTTCACTTATTTTCTACAATTTAAGGCATTGGTTGAGAAACAAAGTAACAAACAAATCAAAACTCTTAGAACAGATTGCGGCGGAGAGTACTTATCAAATTATTTTCAAGATTATTGAAAAGAGAAAGGTATTCGGATGCAGCTAATAATCAGATACAGCCCTCAACAAAATTGCGTCGTAGAACGCAAAAATCGGAAAATTCTCGAAATGGCAAGAAGCATTTTAAAAGGTAAAGGTCATGCAAATAACTTATGGGCCAAGGCTATTAATACAACCGTCTATATACTCAATATCTCTCCAATAAAAGTTGTTTTTAACAAAACTCCTTATGAAGCCTTGTTCAGGAAGAATCCTGATGTATAAGGGCTTCGAGTATTCGGATGCATTGCTTATTCTCACATTCCCGCTCAACGCAGAGAAAAGTTTGATGAAAAGGGAGAGAAACTTATTTTTCTCGGCAATAGTGAAGAGTCAGAAGGCTATCGTCTCTACAATCCAACTACAAGGAATATTTATATCTCACGAAATATGATTTTTGATGAAACGGGAAGATGGATTCTTGATGAAAAATCACATCAATCACCTGCAACTGATGTTCCCTTATATACACTGGAATTCAATGAAGATTCTAGTCCTATAAAAGACTTGTAATTAATTGAAGGCACCACGAATATATCTGTTAGAAGAATTCGCTCAATCTATGATGTATACGATTCTTGTAATGTGGCATTCTTTATTGGTTAACCCCAATATTGTGAAGAAGCTGCAAAAGAATAAACATGGAGAAAAGCGATGGATGAAGAAATTTCAACAATTGAGAGAAATAATACATGGGATCTTGTTGATCGTCCAACTAACAAAGACGTAACCGGAGTCAAATGGGTTTTTTAAATGAAATATAACGAGGACAAAAGTATACAAAAGCACAAATCTCGATTAGTAGCGAAATGATATTCTCAACAGCCCGAAGTTGATTTCACTGAACTATTTTCTCTGGTAGTTCGAATGAAAACAAATTAGAACTGTTCTTTCTTTGCCAACTCAACTTCAACTACTAGTGTATCAACTCGATGTCAAGTCAGCATTCTTAAATGGCGAACTCAAGGAAGAGGTTTATGTAGAGCAGCCTTAAGGCTACGTGATAAAAGATAAATAAGATAAAGTTTACGTCTTGTTAAGGATTTATATGGACTCCAACAAGCACCGCGTGCTTGCAACAACAAGATAGATGGCTATTTTCATCAAAAAGGTTTCCAGAGAAGAAAAAAATGAGCCATCCTTATATATTAAAAAATCTGGTATGAATGATTTTCAGATTACGTGTTTATATGTGGATGACTTAATTTACTTGGGAATTAATACTGATCTGGTAGAATATTTTAAGAATTCTATGAAAGAAGAATTCAAGATGACTAACCTAGGCTTCATGAAATGTTTTTTGGGTATTCAAATGAAGCAATCAGAAGGAAAAATATTTTTGTCTCAAGAATGGCATGTTGATGGTCTATTAAAGAAGTTTCACGTGAAATGTTGTAATCAAATAAAAACTTCGATGGGTACAAATCAAAAGTTACAACTTGATGATGGTTCAGACAAGATTGATGAAAGACTTTACAGAAGACTTGTGGGATAACTTATATATCTCACAAATACCCGTCCAAATATAGTACAATCTGTTAGCCTTCTCTCAAGATTTATGTATAATCCAAGTTATACACATTATGCAGTTGCAAAACACATTCTACGTTATCTTAAAGGTACAAAGAATCATGGTCTCAAATATATTTTTAATGAAGATAATAGGCTGGTTAGGTATACAGATAGTGATTGGGGAGGATCATTGGATGATGGAAAGAATACATCTGGATATGTTTTCTTACTAGGAACAAATATTATCCCTTGGTCATAAAAAAAATAGAAAACAACAGCCCTATCTACCGCAGAAGCTGAATATGTTTCAGCAATAGAAGCATCATATGAAGCTGCTTTGCTAGGATGAATTTTGTTCGATTTAGAGCAAGTTCACAATGATCCAACTATTATTTATTGTGACAACAATTCAACCATAACAATGACTAAATATCCTGTTTTTCATAGTCAGACCAAGCATATTAAACTTCGTTATCATTTCATTCGAGATATGGTGCAAGACGAATACATTCGCTTAGACTACATTGGTACAAATGAGCAAGTTGCAGATATATTCACAAAGTCAGTCTCTAGTGATAAGTTCGCATACTTTAGAGATCGACTAAGAATTACAAATTAAGAGGGGATGTTTAAAAGATAATTTGTAATTCCCATTAACCAAGTATCTAGAATGTTCCGGTCCTAAACTCATTATAAGTGTTTAGTTTATGAAATCAAGAGTCTTGAAAATTATTCATGTATCTAATTTATGATGAATTCTAGGAAGAGTCTTGAAAATTATTCATGTATCTAATTTATGATGAATTCTAGGAAGAGTCTAGATATATCCATTTATCTATATAATGCTGTAATATACGCATATGGAAGTCAGAAAAAAATATTCCTTTTTTTATTTCATCAAGTTCTGTATTATCTAACAGAGCCCATACTTTACCAATTAGGTCGAGTTTTTGAGTGATATTGTTTCGGTTTATAAGTTTTGTGCATATTATCGATAGTCACATATATTCATTTTCACGTAAAATCCAACGCTTTGCTATTTCAGTCCATTTTCAAATTAAAAAGTGATAACTAACTTCCGAATCTTAGATTGAAATTCCTACACAATTAGTAAATTTGTTAAAATAAAATTATAAGATACATTCTTTTGCTCAACAATTTTGACAGAGTGTTTAGTGATTGTTTCTTAATATAAAAAAATTAATTAAAATCTCACAAAAACTTCTTTCAACCTTGACTTTTCGGGAAAGGTGTCATACAAAAAAGTTAAAATTAATATAATTATTCACCATATTTTGGTGATAGAGTCGAGCCCATGCTTCACCGATTAGGTCGAGACGTATATGAGTGCTATTGTGTTAATTAACAAGTTCTGTGCTTTTGTAGTTACATATATTCATATCCACATGAAATCCGACTTTTTGCTATTTTCATCAATTTTCAAATAAAAAAGTGACAATTAACTTCCGAATCTTAGATCAAAATTCCTACACAATTAGTAATTATATTAAAACTAAAATTATAATAAATATTATTTTGTTGTACGACTTTGACGAGTGCTTAATATTGTGTCTTGATATCAAGAAAAATTAATTAGATCTCACAAAAAGTTCTCTTAACTGTGACATTTCGGGAAATATGTCATATTAAAAAAAATATTATTATAATTATTCACCATTCACATTCATGTCCCAAAATGTCCATACGTAGATTCCGACTTGCTCTGCATGTGGTATATATTTATGCATATTGGACACATAATTAGGCGCTACATCTGTTCTACCGAAATTCTGGTTCCGCTACTGTTGCAGATACATTTCAACTATCGACATGGAGATTTGCAAGTCAAATAACCAGAACCGTGGCTCAAAAAATGAAAGTACCAATGAAAATATTGTGGGTATTTAATCTAAACTCGAGTTAGTTTATATATTTTATTTTGTTGTTGCTTTTTTTGTTAGCTGATGTCTGTATCTGATGCTAATAGTTGGTCGTGGTCATCAGGTGCTTATCGTCATAATAGGAGTATTGGAGAATAACGTTAGTAGTTGAATATTTTTAGGAGTTCAGTTGGTTTAGTTCTTACTTTGTAGGACATGTTCTCTTTCTTTCTGTATTAGAGTCTCAGTTTGAATGAATAATAAAATATCGAGTAGCTTTGGCTAAATAGTCTTATTCTCTCCAGTTTTACATTTATATACATATTATACAAATATTGTACGTGATCTGATTTAGCACCAACAATCTGGTATCAGAGCTTAGGTCATTCAGTTGATGCCCAAGTATATGCCAAAGGTGCAAACGATGGAGACAGGGAAAGCCAAAGAGAGTACAATCAATTTGAATTATCCTATGCTGACTCGAGGCAATTACACTGCATGGGCCATGAAGATGAAGGTCTATATGCAGGCTTATGGAGTTTGGGATGTCGTGTCACCGAAGGATCCAAATACGACATCAATGATAACAAACGTACCACATCTAAAATTAATTAATAACCATATTATCACTAATCATAGTCAAATAATCAGTTAAGGCTTAAGACATAAGTAAGTGACATTGATTCACATAAAATTATAATCACTAAAAAAATACCAATAATAACTTACAAATTCAAAATACATAAGAAAACAAAACTACAAACGCACTACAATCAAAATTAGCTCACAAAACATAATCACTAATAATAGTCGAATAATCAGTGAAAGTAACTATTAAATTTTAAACTTAAACTACTAAATCAACCGAAATGTATGAAACACATAAAAAGAGTTTAAGACGCAAGTAACTACCTTAATTCGCAGAAATTTTCAGCAAATATGAATTAATCGTTCTTTAGAACACCTACAAAATCAATCGATTATAAAAAATGAAAAGAAACAGGATATGAACTTAGTGAGCTCAGTGATAATCACGAAAAAGAAAAATTGAAGAAAGATAGAGAATGCAGAAATTGAGAGAGAAAACTTAGAGAGAGAAATAATAGAGAGAGAAAGAATAGAAATAAATGGCGACCTTGAAATTAATTAGACCATATATATATCTTCAAGGTTTTGAATTAATGACAAAATAAATGGATCGGATGAATCTCTGGGAAAAAAATAAATGGATGTGATTTCATTCTACTTATATAATAAGAATTATTTTCATTTGAACAATTGTTTATATATATATATATATATATATATATATATTGCTCAAATAAGAACTTCTTAAAATGAGAATTATGAGAACTTGTAATATTCGTAGTTAAAATTTATAATTTTATAAAATTTAAAATTTTTACTTTGCACAAAATCGTCAATTTCTGAATTCAAAAGTTTACCTTTTTAAAAATCAGCAATTTTAATTACGAAAATTCTCACGGTTTTCAGTTTCAGAAGTTCTCTTTAGAGCATTATCATATATATATATATATATATATATATATATATATATATATGTGTGTGTGTGTGTGTGTGTGAACCTCAAATAAATTGTAATCCATAAAATAATAACCTCACTAAAATACTATTTTATTGGGTCCCAACATAATCAACACAATATATTTTTATTTCTAATAAAGTAATATACTCGCTAAAATATTATATTTTCTTATAATCACTACTTATACCTATATCAATCACTAGTTTGTAATTTTTATTCTAACATTGGTTTGTATTTGAAAATTGTCGTGTATATATGTCTATATATATATATTGTGGTGTGAATTTCAGTTCTCTTTTTTTATTTCCTTTCATATATTTTGAAGAGATTTGAACTTGAGCAACATTTTAAACCTTTTCTTTGCAAGGAACCAGAAATGCTTATAACCTTTTTTTGTTAACTGTTTTGGACTAACTAATGTAAATCATATTTTTTGTGGGTCGTCGAACCAAAGATTCTTTGAAATTTATAGTCAACCAAAAGCGGAGAGAACTTCGATTCAGCTGTAATCCATACATACCACACTTATATATTCAATCTAATATTTATTATTAGTATTTTTAAGAAGATATTGTTTGAATATCTTTTTATAATTTTTTTAATAAAAAGGTATTGTTAAAAAGGTATTGTTCATCTATTAAAGGCCATATTGAATTTGAGTTTATTCTATAAGAAAAATGAAGGTGCTCTTATATTTATCTTTAACCCTCCACGTGTTTATATCGAAAACTCAACTATTGGAAATTTAGCTTTATCCAAATTTCATTTCCGAAACCAATAGGAAAAAAGATTTCATATGAAAAAAGAATTATCAATAAATATTTTCTTGATTAAAAAAATTAAAATTTATTTTAAACCCCGATTTATTACACTAAACGAATTTTTTTAATCTTTCGCTTTCCATTTACAATAACTACAATTTTTTGTTAAGAGTAGAACCTTGAGCATAACCACTGGCGTAGCTAGAAATTGGAGCCACAAGTTTAAAAAATTTGTAAAGACCAAGTTGAATGTAGAAAATAATTTAGAAATATTAACAAAATATTTATAATGAACAGATTCTACCATAATGCACAATGGTATGGTGTCGAATCACAATTTTTTACTGTAAATCTATATTTTCAAAGGAGTCAAGGTAAAACTTATTTATTATAACTTTTTTCCTAAATAAATTCGAACATTTAAAATTTCTGTTTTTCAAATTTCAGTGGGGTCAGTTGCCCGGCTACGCCCTGGAGGATAACATGTAACAATTTCGCCCAAATTTTACCAATTAAGCCGAGCCCATACTTCACCGCGATTAGGATGAGTATGCGAATGCTATGTTTTTAGTTTATTAATTTGTGTATATTTTGTGCTTTTATAGTCATGAATTTCTGTACCACCAGAAAATATGAATTTTGTCTATGTTAGTCAATTTTAAAATCATAAAAACGATAAACTTTAACTTTCGTATCTTTTTCTAAAATTCATATACAATTTAAAATAATGATAAAATTCTATTTTTATTATAATGCGAGTTCGACTGCAATAATATTTTACTTTATCGAGAAATTATGACGTACTCTTTAACTTTTTAAGGAAGATATTATATAAAAAAAGACAATTTAATTATAATTTATCACAATGCTGGTCATGTCCTACATGGTATATATTTAGGCACATTGGATAAATTACACATACATCGGTATATAAGCCTATACTCTCTCGAAATTCTGGTCCATCACTATTTCATATACATTTCGATTCATTTCGACTGTGAGATATGGAGATTTCTAAGTTAAATAATCAAAACAATGGCTCTAACGATGGAAGTACTAAGGAAAAAGTGGTGACCATTTTGGTGGTGGACGATGATAGAACCTGCTTATCTCTTATAGCTAGTTTGCTAAAGGGATGCACCTATCGAGGTGAGTACATAAACTCTATTCATTTCTTATTTATAAAATCTGCTAATAATTCATATTTTAATTGTACGAGTTAAAAACAAGAGGAAATTATAAAAAAATTGCAGAAGATTTCGTTCATTCTGACTGATTTTTAAATTACCATCTCAAATCTTTTGATGTGGCATACTGATCTTTCTAGAATATAATATCAGATGCAGTCAGGGACTTTTTCTAACATCTTTAGATTTTAAATGAGCTCGTTACTTAACAGATTTTGCGTCTAATATTTTCTTGTTTTGTTTTCTCATAGTATTGACTGCCAAGGATCCTCTGGATGCTTTGCGCATCCTACGGACTGGAGTCATTAAGTTTGATCTGGTGGTATCTGATGTCCACATGCCAGGCATGGATGGGTTTGAACTACAAAGATGGATTCATCAAGATTTTCAATTACCGGTTGTATGTGAGTGTCACTATAACTGAATTTAAATTTCATTAATATATAACCGCGCTTTATGAAAAATAGTTTTATCTAGTGCTATGTTAGGTATTTTTTTTATTACCGCAATTTTTTTGAAGCGCATAATAAATTTTTCATGCAATATATATATATATATTTTGCTCAAATAAGAACTTCTTAAAATGAGAATTATGAAAACTTGTAATCATCGTAGTTAAAGTTTGTAATTTTATAAAATTTAAAATTTTTACTTTGCACAAAATCATCAATTTCCGAATTCAAAATTTTACCTTTTTAAAAGTCAGCAATTTTAATTACGAAAATTCTTACGATTTTCAATTACTAAGTGGGGATCCCAGTGGGGATCTCGTCCCATTTTTGGGCACACCAAAGTACAATATCAATCTTTTCAATAGTTATTGAGAATATTGGGGTAGGAGGGACTCGCTTGAGTCCTCCAGTAACCAGGGATATCAGGATCTGATATCATGTTAACATCATATTTCATATCATTAAGACTCAGGAATAGCTGCATAACATAAGTCATTTCACGTGAAACAAGCAATTACTAATATTTTACAAATACATAGCATTAAACTTGATAACTCCGCTAGTATGAGATGTTGATATATGTTTCATGTTAAATGGAATTAAGAAATTACAATACCAGGTGTTAAAATTGAACATGAGTCTCTTAGCTTTTCATCTTCAATGCTAAACTAATTAATCCTGTATATGACAAATATTATAGTATCATGATAATGGATGCAACACTGGGACTCCCCATTTTGAATCGAAAGGAAATCATCAGTCTAATGATGATCAGCAGGTATTATCCTAGCTTACAGTAGTAGCTTAGCATTTCAAATTTTAAACTACAAATATCTATACAATTTTACTTTTACCTCATAATTAAATTAATAATTCCCGTGTGAAATGTTATTAGGGAATGGGCGAGGATTTTTGGGCGTGGTTGCTTTCTGAATGAAAACAACAACTTTGGAGGACTTGCATCAACTATTTGGAACTATTTCCCCCTTGGTTTGATAAAAAAAATTTTATGCTCGCAGCGATTGTGTAATGACAAGAAAAATCTTGTGGTTTGAATAATTGATTCGCTTAGTTCATACTCTGACGATTGGTTTTAAGACTTCAATTATGTTACTTTAATTTTTCAATTTTATTATTTATCTAGAAAATATTATGTGAAAATTAGGTTTATGAAAACATACCACCTAATATTATAGTTTCAGATATAAAATCTGTGATTAATGAGATCGAAGATTCATCTAAACTTTCATGGAATCGAGTTGTTTATGTCTTTTTCGCTCAGGTTTCTAATAGTAACAGTTTCGATTAATGAGAAGAAAGGCGAGTTTCTGTTCAATCTTTTTACCTCTATTAGAAGTTATTGTCGATAACTTGAAACAGTTTCGATTAATGAGAAGAAAGGCGAGTTTCTGTTCAATCTTTTTACCTCTATTAGAAGTTATTGTCGATAATTTGAAATAGTGTATCCACGGAAATTCTAAAAAATCTTTTAGGCTTATTTCTATTATTTCTGAATTGCTTTTCCAAGATTGACAAATTATGAACTGTGTTTTGTTGTTGAAAGAAATTTCTTGTGATATTTACCACCATCACAATTTTGATGCAGAGTTCCAAATCTCCAAAAATACCATAAAAAACATTCCCAAGAAAACCAACACCAACACATACACTAAGAAAACCAACACGTAGTAAACTCGGGAATCGTTATGCATATACCCGTTGTAAAAAACTTCTTTCGTAGTTTGTAAATATATAAAGATCGTGTCAAGGTGATTTACGGTTTCGGAGAAAAGTCCGTTTTAGTGAACAATGTCGAGAAAGCCAAACTGTTACGTGGTACTGACAGGGGAATAAACATGGCCCTCAATTTTTTTTAAAACTTATGAAACATGAACAGTTGATGACCTATACAGCGAGGAAGACCTCTTTAAAATTTGAACTTATAATGTTAAATTTTAGATTTAACAAAAATATCGGAGTCAAGGTCATGCAAAGAGTAATCACCAAAAATGCTTACTGCCTAAAAACTGCCATCTCCGGTTTTTTATTGCACTTCCTAAAAATATACCTGAATGTTGTAGTGGATTCCGTGCAATTGGAGACACTCTGTAGATCGTGCACGCAAAGACGGTGTGTCAATTGAGTTAACTATTTGAGAAAAATCAATATATTTAGTAAAAGTGGTGCAAATAGTAAAACCCCATAGTTGACTAAACTTTTAATATATTTTTCATCTAATTAAATAAATGTTTTCAAATTGTAACTTTTATGAAAAATATTAAAAATACATACACAAGAAGCTCCTTGAGATGGTTTGGTACTTAAATATCAATTTTCTAATTTATTAAAGATATAAGAGTGTGAGACGCGTAATAGTAACATTGAGGAAACTGAACTCAAGAAGCCACAAGATTACAACAATAGCTAATCCAAAATATTAGAATATTTGCATGACAAAATTCAGAATTATTGTTCCAAAATTTTTAGGAAAATCATCGTATGAGTTTTAAACTATACTTATATTGATTATTATCTTCACATCAAATATAATGACTTGCAAAATTCATGTCTTTGTATTTGTGTTTCGAATTTTAGAATACATATGCAACTATTTCTTTTTCGGTATTCCTAGAAGGTGAAATCATTGGTTACTCTACGAATATCAGGCAGTCGCAAAATCAAAAGACATTTTTAGAAAACCATGAAAACATAAGTACAAAAATAAAAACCTTTAAATTAAAATGCAGTTTGGTAGAGGACATAATCCTTGAAGGGAAAAATAATCTGGAATACTAGTTGCATGAACTGTACTTCTTTTCTCTTTTTCGTGGACATTTCAAAGGATACAACATCTCCATTTAATTCATAATTTCTTCTAACAGTAGCATCAGCCCAAAAAAGATTCGTTAAATGACCCTCACAATCAACATCATATGCATAATAAAATGATTCACATGTCTCATGTAAAACTTTAAACTTTTCCGGCAATATCTGTGCATCAGCCTCACCAACATAACACCTTAAATCTCTATTAAAATTCTGAAAATCATGTACCGAAGTACCAATATTGCCATAACCACCAACCTGTTCCTTCATCAAAGTAAAAGATTTACTAGTATCAATATTCACTTTAGCAGTATCAACAATATGTTAGCGCATACGATTAATCATTTCTCTATTTGCTTTCAAAAATTGAAGACCCTCTTCAGAAGCTAACGGATGATTGTGTTTTTCCTCAAACACAGCAATAACATACTTGTCGGACCAATACGTTTGAAAACACATATTGCTTTACATCCGCACCTCCCTGAAACAGTCCTCCTACGCTTAACAATTTTACTAGAACTTTCATCTAAATTTCTAGGCAGATCATTAAAACCAGCTCTCCCACAAATAATATATTTTCTCAAAATTATTTCATCCCTATCATCTTTCATTTCAATATTCAACCTCACATTAAATCTAGACAACCTCCCATATTCCTTGTAAAATTCAATACCTTTTTCCAAACTATCAAAACTCTGATTAACCTCTGGTTTAGAAATATCACCACTATACTTTGGAATGTAATACTTATGACCACCATGTGAAATATTAAAACGCGAAATAGAAATCTCACTTTCAGATAAACTGTTACCGCCATTAGATACATAATCACCTACTAAACGGCTAATATGAGACGAATCACCGCAACTGGAACCTAAAAACATATAAAAAATTCAGTCATAACAAACTAAAATATATTAATATAGCATAATTAACCAACAATCACTAACAATACACTTGTTTACAATTACAAATAAAAAAGCAACATCAATGATAACAAATGTACCACATGTAAAATTAATTAATAACTACATTATCACTAATCGTAGTCAAATAATCAGTTAAGGCTTAAGACATAAGCAAATGACATTGATTCACATAAAATTATAATCACTAAAAAAATACCAATAATAACTTACAAATTCAAAATACATAAGAAATAAAACTACAAACGCACTACAATCAAAGTTAGCTCACAACACATAATCACTAATAATAGTCGAATAATCAGTGAAAGTAACTATTAAATTTTACATTTAAACTACTAAATCAACTGAAAGGTATGAAACACATAAAAAGAGTTTAAAACGCAAGTAATTACCTTAATTCATAGAAATTTTCAACAAATCTGAAGTAATCGTGCTTTAGAATACCTACGAAATCAATCGATTACAAAAAATGAAAAGAAACAAGATATGAACTTAGTGAGCTCAGTGATAATCACGAAAAAGAAAAATTGAAGAAAGATAGAGAATGTACGGGATGCGGAAATTGATAGAGAAAACTTAGAGAGAGAAATAGTATAGAGAGAAAGAATAGAAATAAATGGTGACCTTGAAATTAATTAGACCATATAAATGTCTTCAAGGTTTTGAATTAATAACAAAATAAACGGATCAGATGAATCTTTGGGAAAAAAATAAATGGTTGTGATTTCATTCTACTTATATAATAAGAATTATTTTCATTTCAACAATTGCTTATATACATAAATATATATATATTGCTCAAATAAGAACTTCTTAAAATGAGAATTATGAGAACTTGTAATCTTCATAGCTAAAGTTTGTAATTTTATAAAATTTAAAATTTTTACTTTGCACAAAATCATCAATTTTCGAATTCAAAATTTTACCTTTTTAAAAGTCAGCAATTTTAATTACGAAAATTCTTACGGTTTTCAGTTTCAGAAGTTCTCTTTAGAGCATTATTATATATATATATATATATATATATGTGAACCTCAAATAAATTGTAATCCATAAAATAATAACCTCACTAAAATAGTATTTTATGGAGTCCCAACATAATCAACACAATATATTTTTACATCTAATGAAGTAATACACTAGCTAAAATATTATATTTTCTCTAGTTTATAATCACTACTTATACCTATATCAATCACTAGTTTATAATTTTTATTCTAAAATTGGTTTGTATTTGAAAATTGTCGTGTATATATATATATATATATTTATATATACTGTGGTGTGAATTTTAGTTCTCTTTTTTTTATTTCCTTTAATATATTTTGAAGAGATTTGAACCTGAGCTACATTTTAAACCTTTTCTTGTCAAGGAACTAGAAATGCTTATAACCTTTTTTTGCTAATTGTTTTGGACTAATTAACGTAAATCGTATTTTTTTGTGGGTCCTCGAACCAAATATTCTTTGAAATTTATAGTCAACCAAAAGCGAACAGAACTTCGATTCAGCTAATCCATACATATCATACTTATATATTCAATCTAATATTTATTTTAGTATTTTTAAGAAGATATTGTTTGAACATCTTTTTATAATTTTTTTTAATAAAAAGGTATTGTTAAAAAGGTATTGCTCATCTATTAAATGAAATAATGAATTTGAGATTATTCTATAAGAAAAATGAAGGTGCTCTTGTCTTTATCTTTAACCCTCCACCTGTTTATATCGAAAACTCAACTATTGGAAATTTAGCTTTATCCAAATTTCATTTCACGAAATCAATAGGAAAAAAGAATTCATATGAAAAAAGAATTATCAATAAATATTTTCTTGATTAAAAAAATTAAAATTTATTTTAAACCCAGATTTATTACACTAAACGAATTTTTTTAATCTTTCACTTTCCATTTACAATAACTACAATTGTTTGTTAAGAGTACAACCTTCAGCATAACCACTGGCGTAGCTAGAAATTCGAGCCACAAGTTCAAAAATTTTTTAAAGACCAAGATGAATGTAGAAAATAATTTAGAAATATTAACAAAATATTTATAATGAACCTATTCTACCATAATGCACAATGGTATGGGGTCAAATCACAATTTATTACTATAAATCTATATTTTCAAAGGTGTAAAGGTAAAACTTATTTATTATAACTTTTTTCCTAATTAAATTCGAACATTCAAAATTTCTGTTTTTCAAATTTCAGTGGGGTCAGTTGCCCACACAGCCAATACGCCGGAGGATAACAAGTAACAATTTTGCCCAAATTTTACCAATTAAGCCGAGCCCATACTTCACTGTGATTAGGTTGAGTATGCGAATGCTATGTTTTTAGTTTAATAATTTTGTGTATATTTTGTACTTTTATAGTCATGAATTTCTGTACCAGCAGAACATATGATTTTTGTCTATGTTAGTCAATTTTAAAATCATAAAAACGATAAACTTTAACTTAAGTATCATTTTCTAAAATTCATATCCAATTTCAAATAATGATAAAATTCTATTTTTATTATAATGCAAGTTCAAACCCAATAATATTTTACTTTATCGAGAAATTATGACGTACTCCTTAACTTTTAAGGAAGATATTATATAAAAAAAGTCAATTTAATTATAATTTATCAAAATGCTGGTCATGTCCTAAATGCCCCTAGCTAGATCCCCTACGCGGTATATATTTAGGCATATTGGATAAATTACACCTACATCTGTATATTAGCCTATACAGTCTCGAAATTTTGGTCCCATCACTATTGCATATACATTTCAATTCATTTCGACTGTGAGATATGGAGATTTCTAAGTTAAATAATCAAAACAATGGCTCTAACAATGGAAGTACTAAGGAAAAAATGGTGACCATTTTGGTGGTGGACGATGATAGAACCTGCTTATCTCTTATTGCTAGTTTGCTAAAGGGATGCGCCTATCGAGGTATGTATATAATCTCTATTCATTTCTTGTTTATAAAATCTGCTAATAATTCATATTTTAATTGTACGAGTTAAAAACAAGAGGAAATTATAAAAAAATTGCAGAAGATTTGGTTCATTTTGACTGATTTTTAAATTACCATCTCAAATCTTTTGATGTGGCATACTGATCTTTCTAGAATATAGTACCAGATGCCTTTTTCTAACATCTTTAGATTTTAAATGAGCTCGTTACTTAACAGATGTTGCGTCTAATATTTTCTTGTTTTGTTTTCTCATAGTATTGACTGCCAAGGATCCTCTGGATGCTTTGTGCATCCTACGGACTGGAGTCATTAAGTTTGATCTGGTGGTATATGATGTCCACATGCCAGGCATGGATGGGTTTGAACTACAAAGAAGGATTCATCAAGATTTTCAATTACCGGTTGTATGTGAGTGTCATTATAACTGAATTTAAATTTCATTAATATATAACCGCGCTTTATGAAAAATAGTTTTATCTAGTGCTATGTTAGGTATTTTTTTGATTACCGCAATTTTTTTGAACCGCATAATAAATTTTTTATGCAATAGTAAACGATATTAAGAAGGCGATTCCTCGGTTTTTAGATCAGTTTTTCAAATGATTAGTATCAATCTTTTGGATTTTTTTCCACAATTTTAGTTGTACAGTTCCCTCAATGATCTTCACCAATACACTAATCAAACTCTTGAAATTTTATTGTTAGTGATGTCAGGTGACAAAGAAGCTAATAATCTATGCGAGGGAAGTCAGGTGGAGCTTCCCTTTTCGTATCTAAGCCCATTACTACAGAAGACTTGAAATCAATAAGGGATTTTGTGAACCAATGGAAAAAGAATCTAACTAAAGGGAAAAACTTAATATCTGATGATAGTTCTGCTAAGGACAATGAAGATGACACTGGTAATAAGTTATATGAAAAGTTATCGAAGCGAAAGCTTCAGATAACTGATAATGAAGATCATAATCATGGCAAAAACAGAGTTCTGAAAGACAAAGCTCTTCTAACAAAAAAGAACAAGCTTAATTGGACACCTTTTCTCCATGACAAGTTTGTAAGAGCTGTGCAGCATCTAGGGCCTCAAGGTAAGATGTTACATTTTAACAAGTCTTTCACTACAATTTAATGATGTTGATTATGTCTCACATACTTGAATTGTCCGCGATGAATTTTTATTGTAGGATCTATTCCGAGGAACATTGTTACCGTAATGAATGTGCCTGGACTGAGGAGGGAACAAGTAGCCAGTCACTTGCAAGTTAGTTTATCCCCCCTCTTTTCTCCTTTTCTTCTGTGTGACGAGAATTTCTAATTTTGCTGTTCTAATGTCTTCTTTATTCTAATATTCACAGAAGTACCGAATCGACCAAGAGAAACAGTCTGAAGTCTGAAGCAGAACAAAATCCAGACTTGTTTAAAACACTCCAAAATGGGAAAAGGTGGTCCTCATTGTTTCTCAGCCATAAGGCACTACTAGGTTACGGACAATCTAAGCTATTAACCAGTCCGGGTAATTAAATAGTTGACACGATTCTGTCAGGCATTTGTTAACATGAATGAGCTTGATAATCCCAGATCACCCCGGGGCCTTCTCCTTGCTGGGCCCGGACTCAAACTCCTTTTGGACTACGACGGCGGCGGCGTGCGGTGTAGCTGTAGGGTGGGAACCTACAAAACAGAACCGGAGGGGGGTAGCGTCCCCGCGGCACCTCCGGCGTGAGAATGAGAAAGGGGTTTTAAGGAGAAGGAGGGAAAAGTTGGGATTATGCGAATATATTTGTGAGGAGTACGTGTGTGCATGTAAGTATAGGTGAGGGAGAGAGTATGTAAGATTGTAACCTGTAACCTTCCTTCTATTCTACCTTTTATAGGCCTCCTACTAAGGTTTAGGGGTTTGTCCCTTTTCATCTGGACCGTAGGTTGGCCTTTTGGACTGTAGGGCAGCTGGACGCCTGGGATGCGTCAGAATACTACCATATCCGGACCGTAGGAACGTCTTGGATCCCGGATACCTGGACGGTGGCGATGCTGCCACGTGTCCTGGGCTCCTCAAGGTTAATGCTGAATCCGTCAGAGTACTGCCAGATCCGGACCGTAGGATTGTTCAGGATCTCTGGGGCCTGGACGGTGGTGATGTCGCCACGTGTCCTGGGGTCTTGTATTTAGGCCCTGGGCCTCTTCACTTGTGCCTGAATTGTTATGGGTTATCATTTCCCCCACTCCCTTATGCGGGTTTACCCGGATGGGGGAGTAGAGTAATTACCTTTGTGCCGCGGCGCCTTTGTAAAATTTTGGGGGTTGTTTGATTTGCTGCCCCCTAACCCCGGGGTCACATGGGGATGAGACTCCGGGGTTGATTTGGTTAGTCATTTGACTTGAGTTCAAGGTGAGATTCCTTGAAATACTTTGGAAAATTTTGGGGGTTATTTGATTCATTGCCCCCTAAGCCCGGGGTCACATGGGGATGAGACTCCGGGGTTGACTTGGTTAGTCATTTGACTTGAGTTCAAGGTGAGAGTCATTGAAATACTTTGGAAAATTTTGGGGGTTGTTTGATTTATTGCCCCCTAGCCCCGGGGTCAAATGGGGATGAGACTCCGGGGTTGACTTGGTTAGTCATTTGATTTTGAGTTCGAATTTTGGGCATGGTTTTATGGGCAAGTACACTCCTGACATTTGATTTAACTAGACTCTGAAAAGCTGTCCCTGCAAATCCGGGATGCCAGGCGGCTGTTGGGATTCCAGCCGGGGTCAGAGATATACACTTTTTATGCGTATCTTTTGAGTGTACAATTTCCCCCCCCCCCTTATTTTCCTAAAAAGACGCACCGTGACATGATTGCAGTAGTGGTAATAATTGCTGCGGTTATTAAATTGACGCCAATCAGGGGGTGCCACGTGGCCCTGACGGTTCCCTTAATCACAAAACCGTTCATCTCTTCTCTCTACCCTCTATTATTACTTGCATTTTCTCTCCATTTTTATTTTACGCAAACACTTCCACAGAGAGAGCCAAGAGAGATTTTCAGAGAATTTTCGGAGCATTTCTTGTTGAAGCCACATTTCTTTCTCCTGCCCATTTGTAAGTATCTCGATTCTTTTGCTTCCTTTTTCACTTTTTCCTTATGTTTTTGCAATGCATGTAGTTATTTTGCGAGAGTTTTTGCTTCGCCACTTTGCATTTCTTGATCGTATTTCATGACCGCCTTGATGTTTTGGCCTTGAATCTTTGTAGTGTAGTTTTTGCGTAGCTTTTCCAATGGCTTTGTGTCTCATTTGTGTAAATAACATGGATTTTGGTAGTTTTTTATGCGAAAAAGTGGGTTTTTAGTAGTGTAAAAAGTTAAAGAGCCCGGGGTGTGTTTTTTGGTTGTATATGTATGTATATGTTGTAGATCTTGTTTTTGGGGTAAGATACGTACATGATTTGTATCTAAACTTTTTCTGTTTTTTGTCTTTTTTTGTTGTTGGGTTCGGGTTTGGCATTGACTCCGGGGTGCGTTTATATAGACACGTATAGTATATGCCAGGTAGCCGTTTTAAACGTATTGCTACTCTTAGGAACCGGTATCCCGAGCGTCCTGTCGGGTTAGGTGAACTTAACTCCTTCTACCCATCTTCCTCTTCTAGCTGTAGTTTAGTAGAGATGCCTCCCCGGGTTGACCAGCCTCAATAAGTTTTAGCTCAGACCCTAGTATTAGGTCCCGGGGGTACCCTATCGAATCCGGATGGGTCATGGGAGGATGTAGATGAATACTTTGTCTAGTGCAGAGTGAACCCCAAGACCCTGAGCTTTTATTACAAAGATTTATCTGAGGCATATGGGGGCCCGGATGGTTTGGGAGGTCGGGAGCCTTATAATGAGGATGAGATGAATAGGAAATTCTTCACCGCCCCAGGGACTAGGTATGAGTGTGGGGCAGTTCATAAAGAGGTCCAAGAGAAATACACGGACGCCGAGGTAGATGGCGCCCTTAGACTTGCATTTAACCTTGATGACACATATCAGTGGAGATGGCCTGAGGAGCATGAAAGGGTATACCATCGACCGGAGGGGGGATGGGTTGGTATTCCATTAGAGCATCTCCGGGGCATGCGCCTTGGATTACATCAGTTCACCAAATCCCTATGCCGGGATGTTTATGGTATCCCTTTTACTCAGCTAGCCCCGAATTCGGTGAAATGGATCAGCTGGTTGTTAGCTTGCTGCCATGCCAAAAATTACCCCCCCACCTTCAAACTTTTTCATCATATTTTTAAAATTAAGAGATCCACCGCTCGGCTGATTTACGAGTTCATATTTAGGATAGAGGATTGTGGGTACCCCTCTGATAAGATGGTTCTCCCGGTTAGTATGTTGACGTCGCTTAAGGGATGGCACCGGGAGTTCATTTTTGTCCGGGGTGGGGATCTGGAGTTCATGCCACTCCATAAACTTGAAATTAAAACAGATAGGTTTCCGGTCCAGTGGCTCGGGCAAGCAGCTCTCGCGATGGCTTATGCCTTCTGTGGGGCACTTGGAACGCAGTGGACCCGGGACTATTTCACTAGCAATGAAAACATGCATGCTGCCGGATGTAAGTCTATTGCCTTAGTTTTATTTTGATACCGTAACTTTTATTGAGTGCTTGTATCCGGGACTGATATTTTGTTGTTTTCCTTTTCAGGTATTCCGAAGTTGATTCCCTAATCCCCCAATATGTCTGCCCAACTTAAAGATCTGTCGGCCAAGCTGCGAAGGATTGGGGGAATGACGAGCGTGGATGTTGGGAAGAAGAAGGTTGGAGAGGGTGATGATGCGGCCCAGAAGGCGGCGCCGTCTCGCCCGGGGAGGACAACAATCGTGATCAACGAGCCCTGGGCCGAGGACGTGCAGCAGGGGGATGTGATAAGAGTTCCAGTACCTCGAAAGAGGAAGGGCGCCCCCGCGAGTTCCGGGGACAAAGGTGATGATGTGTCTAAGGGCCCGGTTTCAAAGAAGTCTGTTGTTGATCTGGCCCCGGACATTCCGGAAACTTTGAACGCCCTGCTTGCAAGTTTCACCCCGGAGACTCGCCGGAGGGAGTTGTTTGAGAATTATGCCAGCACGGCGGAGAGGAAGAAATACAAGAAGGAGCCCCTCGACGACTTCCTGGTCGGGCTTCAGGAGGATATCACTGTTGTAAGCCTTTTTCTTACTTGCCTTCTTCTTGTGTTCTTGTATTTGTGTTGCCTAATCATGACTTATAATGCTTTCAGGCTAACTTCCGGGTTGTTGGACTGGTTTGTATAACCCGGAGCCTTCAGGCGAAGGCTGATGATGCCGAGGTCTATAAGACTGAATCCGAGCGGTTGTCCCGGGAGATCCAGGAGTTGAAGGAGGCGAGTGCAAGGGAGGCTGCTGCTCGTAAGAAGATTTTGGACGAGATCCGGGAGAGGCAGGACCGGGCTGAGGCTTCTGTCCGGGAGATGAGGGCTGAAAATCAAAAGTTGAGGGATGATCTTGCCGCCCGACCCACTCCCGAGGAGGTTCTGGCAGGGTTCCGGGGCAATCCCGCGTACTTCGAAGAGCTAAATGACAAAGCGCTGGAGAAGATCCAGATCTGCTGGAATGTTGCTTCAAAGTATCTCGGCGAAGAGTCTCATGGTACAATAGACGTCTTCTTGGAGAAGTATATAGAAGAGGAGACCCGGTTGGAGCAGGAAAAGGAAGCTCTCCGGGCAATGGAGTCCGGTGTTGGGACGTCCAGCAATGTTCCCTCCTTCTCCGGGTCGCCACTTGTCGAACAGCCTCCTGTACCAGAGGGTAATCCAGAGCAGCCTCCTTCTCCTCCCGCCGACTCTGCCGTTTGAAGCTTGAAGACTCTGCCATGTTTTGGCATGTAATTTCTATTTTCTTGTTTTTAGCCGAAGTCGTTCCGAACTAAGCCTTTTGGCTTTTTAGACTTGATTGTAATTTGAATCTCGAGTTGCCCCCCCGGGGTGTGTTTCCCCGGGGTAGTTTAATGTTATTATGCTTCGTTTCCTTCATATTGATTTGCATGTTTAGAACTTCTGACTTGGATACATGGGCTGTGTTTTAGCGGACACATGGGCTGTATTTTTAGCGGACCCCGGGATGGGGTAAAAAATTTTAACTTACCAACATTTTATGAATACTCATGGGCTGAGCTTTTATAGGACCCCGGGTAGTGGTAATTTTTAACTTGATAGAAAAATATTTTATAAATACACATGGGATGTGTTTTGCGGACCCCGGGATGGGGTCATTTTCAATTTGATAGAAGCTTTATTACACATGGGTTGCGTTTTTGCGGACCCCGGGATGGGGTAAAAATTTTTGACTTATCAAGATTTTATGAATACTCATGGGCTGAGCTTTTATAGGACCTCGGGTAGGGGTAATTTTTAATTTGATAGAATTTTCTCCCTGGGGTGGGATAAAATTTCTATACCCTTTTTATAAAATCTTTGAGTACACATGGGCTGCATTTGTTTAAATTTGATAGCAAATAAAGGAACAACATAATGAAATTGGTTCAAGCTGTGGATCACTTAAAGTAGAGTTTTTCATTTATATTGAGAGCAAAATTACATTCTGGGGTGAATGAGGACAATGCTTACATCAAAATATCATAATATAGATGTAGATGTGTTTCCTGGGTGTGCACTTTTTCCTTATTGGTAGAATTTCCTTAGGCGGGCTCCATGCCAGGTATTGGGGACCTTGGTTCCGCTGAGTTAGCTCAGCTTATAAGTTCATAAAATATGAATTTTGTCTATGTTAGTCAATTTTAAAATCATAAAAACGATAAACTTTAAATTTCGTATCTTTTTCTAAAATTCATATACAATTTAAAATAATGATAAAATTCTATTTTTATTATAATGCGAGTTCGAACGCAATAATATTTTACTTTATCGAGAAATTATGACGTACTCTTTAACTTTTTAAGGAAGATATTATATAAAAAAAAGACAATTTAATTATAATTTATCACAATGCTGGTCATGTCCTACATGGTATATATTTAGGCACATTGGATAAATTACACCTACATCGGTATATAAGCCTATACTCTCTCGAAATTCTGGTCCATCACTATTGCATATACATTTCGATTCATTTCGACTGTGAGATATGGAGATTTCTAAGTTAAATAATCAAAACAATGGCTCTAACGATGGAAGTACTAAGGAAAAAGTGGTGACCATTTTGGTGGTGGACGATGATAGAACCTGCTTATCTCTTATAGCTAGTTTGCTAAAGGGATGCACCTATCGAGGTGAGTACATAAACTCTATTCATTTCTTGTTTATAAAATCTGCTAATAATTCATATTTTAATTGTACGAGTTAAAAACAAGAGGAAATTATAAAAAAATTGCAGAAGATTTCGTTCATTCTGACTGATTTTTAAATTACCATCTCAAATCTTTTGATGTGGCATACTGATCTTTCTAGAATATAATATCAGATGCAGTCAGGGACTTTTTCTAACATCTTTAGATTTTAAATGAGCTCGTTACTTAACAGATGTTGCGTCTAATATTTTCTTGTTTTGTTTTCTCATAGTATTGACTGCCAAGGATCCTCTGGATGCTTTGCGCATCCTACGGACTGGAGTCATTAAGTTTGATCTGGTGGTATCTGATGTCCACATGCCAGGCATGGATGGGTTTGAACTACAAAGATGGATTCATCAAGATTTTCAATTACCGGTTGTATGTGAGTGTCACTATAACTGAATTTAAATTTCATTAATATATAACCGCGCTTTATGAAAAATAGTTTTATCTAGTGCTATGTTAGGTATTTTTTTTATTACCGCAATTTTTTTGAAGCGCATAATAAATTTTTCATGCAATAGTAAACGATATTAAGAAGGCGGTTGCTCGGTTTTTAGATCAGTTTTTCAGATGATTAGTATCAATCTTTTTGATTGTTTTTTTCCTCAATTTTAGTTGTACAGTTCCCTCAATGATCTTCACCAACAGACTAATCAAACTCTTGAAATTTTATTGTTAGTGATGTCAGGTGACAGAGAAGCTAGTAATCTATGCGAGGGAAGTCAGAGTGGAGCTTCCCTTTTCGTAGTTAAGCCCATTACTACAGAAGACTTGAAATCAATATGGGATTTTGTGAACAAATGGAAAAAGAATCTAGCTAAAGGGAAAAACTTAATATCTGATGATAGTTCTGCTAAGGACAATGAAGATGACACTGGTAATAAGTTATATGAAAAGAAATCGAAGCGAAAGCTTCAGATAACTGATAATGAAGATCATAATCATGGCAAAAACAGAGTTCCGAAAGACAAAGCTCTTCTAACAAAAAAGAACAAGCTTAATTGGACACCTTTTCTCCATGACAAGTTTGTAAGAGCTGTGCAGCATCTAGGGCCTCAAGGTAAGATGTTACATTTTAACATGTCTTTCACTACAGTTTAATGATGTCGATTATGTCTCACATACTTGAATTGTCCGCGATGAATTTTTGTTGTAGGATCTATTCCGAGGAACATTGTTACCGTAATGAATGTGCCTGGACTGAGGAGGGAACAAGTAGCCAGTCACTTGCAAGTTAGTTCCTCCCCCTCTTTTCTCCTTTTCTTCTGTGTGACGAGAATTTCTAATTTTGCTGTTCTAATGTCTTCTTTATTCTAATATTCGCAGAAGTACCGAATCGACCAAGAGAAACAGTCTGAAGCAGAACAAAATCCAGACTTGTTTAAAACACTCCAAAATGGGAAAAGGTGGTCCTCATCGTTTCTCAGCCATAAGGAACTACTAGGTTACGGACAATCTAAGCTACTAACCAGTCCAGGTAATTAAACAGTTGACACGATTCTGTCAGGCATTTGTTAACATGAATGAGCTTGGGTGAAAACTATTTGATTTGTAATGCTACAGGTTTTCCTCCAAGTGGACTAACAAACGGTACATATCCCAGTCTGATGTACCAGCCACAAACACCCGAATTTTCTAGCAGTGACAAGATTAGCAGTGGATTTAATTCTGTCCAAACTTTGGCTCCGATTCACATGAATCAGAATGGCTTTTCTAAACAAACACAGCCACAAAACTACTATACTAGCGGTGCACTTGAAGTTTACAATACATTTGCTTCACAGAGAAATTTCGCATCTCCTACATTTGATAATGTTGTCCCTGAGCAACAATACAGATCTGCTGATCAAATTAACGTTTCCGTTTATGGAAGTACCTATCAGTCAACTGATTTGGTATATTAAGTTTACATAAATTCATGTTCTACTCTGTCTCTGCTAAACAACTTAAGGTTTACAATTTAAATTTCAAAATATGCCTAATTATTTTCATCTTTCTCCTTTACGTGTTATCACATGTAGAATAAAAATCAAGAGTTCTACATACGAAACAATTTTGATTTTGGAGATGCCTTTCTGGTTAACAAAGACTTGCCAAATGCTGACAATGTGCAAACAGACCTTGATGAGGTATATACTTAATATATGTAGAATTATTTAGATATTGATATATTCTGCATGATTATGTACATATTTCTCCTTCACGTGTTATCGCATGTAGAACAACAATCAGGACTACTACATCGGAAACAGTTTTAATTTTGGAGATGCCTTTCTAAACAAAGACATGCAAAATGCTGACAAGGCGCACATAAGCCTTGATGAGGTAATTATTTAGATATTGATACATTGCTGCAAATACACAGAGGACTAATTGTTTGTTGAGGAGTGTCTCAGAAATAGCTTCTCATCTTCAAATTTAACCAGAACAATATATTAAAAGACTTTTAAATTTATAGTACATTTGTTTCACAGAGAGATTTTGCATATCCTCAAATCGATTCTGTTGTCCCTGAGCAGAAAAACGAATCAACTGATGCTGAGGTAAAATTAACATAAATTTATGTTCTGCTCTTTCTCTTCTATACATCTTGTCTTAGAATTTAAAATTTCTACAAGTGTGCATGAATATCTTCATCTTTCTCTTTTACGTGTCATCGCTTGTAGAACAAAAATCAAGACTACGACGTCGGAAACAATTATGATTTTGGAGGTGCCTTTCTGGTAAACAAAGACATGCCAAATGCTGACAAGGTGCCCACAAACCTTGATGAGGAACTGACTTAATATTTGCAAAATTATTTAGATATCAATATATTTCCGCATGATTATCTTCATCTTTCTCCTTTACGTGTTATCACATGTAGAACAAATATCAAGACTACTACGTTGGAAACAATTTTGATTTTGGAGATACCTTTCTGGAAGAAAAAGATATGCCAAATGCTGAAAAGGTGAACACAGACCTTGATGAGGTATAGACTTAACATATGAAAAATTATTCAGATATCAAAATATATTGATGCATGGACAAGTGGGGATATCTTGCTCAAATATTCTCAATATATATATATATATATATATATATATATATATTTTGCTCAAATAAGAACTTCTTAAAATGAGAATTATGAGAACTTGTAATCTTGGTAGTTAAAGTTTGTAATTTTATAAAATTTAAAATTTTTACTTTGCACAAAATCATCAATTTCCGAATTCAAAATTTTACCTTTTTAAAAGTCAGCAATTTTAATTACGAAAATTCTTACGATTTTCAATTACTAAGTGGGGATCCCAGTGGGGATCTCGTCCCATTTTTGGGCACACCAAAGTACAATATCAATCTTTTCAATAGTTATTGAGAATATTGGGGTAGGAGGGACTCGCTTGAGTCCTCCGGTAACCAGGGATATCAGGATCTGATATCATGTTAACATCATAGTCATTTCACGTGAAACAAGCAATTACTAATATTTTACAAATACATAGCATTAAACTTGATAACTCCGCTAGTATGAGATGTTGATATATGTTTCATGTTAAATGGAATTAAGAAATTACAATACCAGGTGTTAAAATTGAACATGAGTCTCTTAGCTTTTCATCTTCAATGCTAAACTAATTAATCCTGTATATGACAAATATTATAGTATCATGATAATGGATGCAACACTGGGACTCCCCATTTTGAATCGAAAGGAAATCATCAGTCTAATTATGATCAGCAGGTATTATCCTAGCTTACAGTAGTAGCTTAGCATTTAAAATTTTAAACTACAAATATCTATACAATTTTACTTTTACCTCATAATTAAATTAATAATTCCCGTGTGAAATTTTATTAGGGAATGGGCGAGGATTTTTGGGCGTGGTTGCTTTCTGAATGACAACAACAACTTTGGAGGACTTGCATCAACTATTTGGAACTATTTCCCCCTTGGTTTGATAAAAAAAAAATTATGCTCGCAGCGATTGCGTAATGACAAGAAAAATCTTGTGGTTTTAATAATTGATTCGCTTAGTTCATACTCTGACGATTGGTTTTAAGACTTCAATTATGTTACTTTAATTTTTCAATTTTATTATTTATCTAGAAAATATTATGTGAAAATTAGGTTTATGAAAACATACCACCTAATATTATAGTTTCAGATATAAAATCTGTGATTAATGAGATCGAAGATTCATCTAAACTTTCATGGAATCGAGTTGTTTATGTCTTTTTCGCTCAGGTTTCTAATAGTAACAGTTTCGATTAATGAGAAGAAAGGCGAGTTTCTGTTCAATCTTTTTACCTCTATTAGAAGTTATTGTCGATAACTTGAAACAGTTTCGATTAATGAGAAGAAAGGCGAGTTTATGTTCAATCTTTTTACCTCTATTAGAAGTTATTGTCGATAATTTGAAACAGTGTATCCACGGAAATTCTAAAAAATCTTTTAGGCTTATTTCTATTGTTTCTGAATTTCTTTTCCAAGATTGACAAATTATGAACTGTCTTTTGTTGTCGAAAGAAATTTCTTGTGATATTTACCACCATCACAATTTTGATGCAAGAGTTCCAAATCTCCAAAAATACCATAAAAAACATTCCGAAGAAAACCAACACCAACACATACACTAAGAAAACCAACACGTAGTAAACTCGGGAATCGTTACGCATATACCCGTTGTTATGTTTGTGTGCGTTTAGGGATTTACGAAATGTAAAACTTGTAATTTTGAATTCCACTTACCGTAACTGTAAAAAACTTCTTTCGTAGTTTGTAAATATATAAAGATCGTGTCAAGGTGATTTACGGTTTCGGAGAAAAGTCCGTTTTAGTGAACAATGTCGAGAAAGCCAAACTGTTACGTGGTACTGACAGGGGCATAAACATGGCCCTCAATTTTTTTTAAAACTTATAAACCATGAACAGTTGATAACCTATACAGCGAGGAAGACCTCTTTAAAATTTGAACTTAAAATGTTAAATTTTAGATTTAACAAAAATATCGGAGTCAAGGTCATGCAAAGAGTAATCACCAAAAATGCTTACTGCCTAAAAACTGCTATCTCCGGTTTTTTATTGCACTTCCTAAAAATATATTTTTGAGTAATTTTATTCTAGACACTCTGTAGATCGTGCACGTAAAGACGGTGTGTCAATTGAGTTAACTATTTGAGAAAAATCAATATATTTAGTAAAAGTGGTGCAAATAGTAAAACCCCATAGTTGACCAAACTTTTAATATATTTTTCATCTAATTAAATAAATGTTTTCAAATTGTAACTTTTATGAAAAATATTAAAAATACATACACAAGAAGCTCCTTGAGATGGTTTGGTACTTAAATATCAATTTTCTAATTTATTAAAGATATAAGAGTGTGAGACGCATAATAGTAACATTGAGGAAACTAAACTCAAGAAGCCACAAGATTACAACAATAGCTAATCCAAAATATTAGAATATTTGCATGACAAAATTCAGAATTATTGTTCCAAAATTTTTAGGAAAATCATCGTATGAGTTTTAAACTATACTTCTATTGATTATTATCTTCACATCAAATATAATGACTTGCAAAATTCATGTCTTTGTATTTGTGTTTCGAATTTTAGAATATATATGCAACTATTTCTTTTTCGGTATTCCTAGAAGGTGAAATCATTGGTTACTCTACGAATATCAGGCAGTCGCAAAATCAAAAGACATTTTTAGAATACCATGAAAACATAAGTACAAAAATAAAAACCTTTAACTTAAAATGCAGTTTGGTAGAGGATATAATCCTTGAAGGGAAAAATAATCTGGAATACTAGTTGCATGAACTGTACTTCTTTTCTCTTTTTCGTGGACATTTCATGTAGTCATGAGCAGTTGCTTTGCATTGTTTACCCTTCTAAGGCTTCTTATTTGCATTATTCATTGCCTTCTCTTTTAGACTGATATATCTCTTCAAGGCTGACCCTTTATTTTTACATATGTTTGGTACTTTAACCTTGACATCTTGTGTCAGCTTCTGACCAACTACATTTGCCATAAACTCTGCTTTCGACATAACACCTCCACTACCATCACCATCATCCATATTAGTACTTAATTGCTTTACTGTCGAATGAACATGATCCAGCTTATCTAAATCTGTACCAGCTTTGTTAACCACTTTACGGAATTCAAACCTGATATGACTAACTTTGACTGCAACCTTTTGTATTTTAAGATGATCTTCGGAAATAACAAAAGACACTGAAGAACTGCCACTTTCAGCAATTTTCATCCAACGATTGAAAACCATATTTTTGGGGAATTTAACTAATCCAATTTGTTTTAAACCACAGAAATACCACACATAAAAAACTTATTGCATGAACACACATCATGATCATAGCTGACACTCACCTGCAAAATTTAATCAAATATAATAATCACCAACACAGAGTATACTATGTAATTAATGAAATATCATACAATTACCTTAAAGATTTTATCTTTCACTTTAACATCTCTGATTTCCAAACAAGTAATGCCGTCAATTTCTTCACTCATTTTCTTGATTTGCATATTCAAACAAGAAGAAATAATCTCATCTTGAAGTTTATAAAAAATAGCTCTTGTAAACAAATCAGTGGCATCATCTTCAATGAACCACTCTGAAACAGTAATTGGCAGGCTTGAATTGGACTCATGGTTTAATCTACGAGTTTCATTCCGCCGCTTATCCATAGCATTTTCAAACCGAAACCAGAATTCACATAAAGTACTCCCTTATCTATAAAACTGACTAAAGAAAAAATTCTCACTTTTAGACCGCGAGGTAGTTCTCATTTACCCAAACACAGGTTCACCTCAAAAATACGCAGGAATCCAAGACTTTCTAAGCGAATACATTTTTCCTAACCACTTGTTCCATTCAAGTTTAAACTCTTTCATAACTGATAACCACCCTGATTCAAACTCATCAGGCTCAATAGTTGAAGACCAGATAAATTTCTTCATCTTCTCCATAAAGTCAGTTTCCTTACACAATTGATTGCCAAGCTGACAAATAAATTACAGCAAATACAAAAATCAAACAATGAAATCACTTCAACAACTTAAAAACGATAAATAAAAGAAGCCAAAAAAGCCAAACAAAGAAAATCAATATTACCAACAAATAATATTATAGAAGCGAAATCAGTGATCATTTTCAAAGAAGATGGTATTGGTTAAAAAATATAAATCAATCTAACAAAAACAGTAACAACCAAATGCAATAAATCACCAAAATAAAAAAATAAATTTAAAAATTATCATCTAACATACCTTAAGAGGGGATTTCTGGATTATATGCCACATGCATAAACGATGCTTAGTGGCAGGATATTCATTGGTTGCTTTAAAAACTTCAGGAACAGCAGCTTTCATTGCATGACACTGGTCAGAACCATAAGAATATGATTATGCTTTATTGCTTCAAAAAATGCTGAACGCCCATGTATAATGACTGTTATCCTTCTTAACAAGAAGACATGCAGCAAATGTGACACATAGATCATGTTTATCCACACCGGTAAAAGGAGCAAAGATCATGTTATACCTGTTAAAATAAACACAAAATGGTCAAAAAGAATCATACAATTAAAAAAAAACCTAAAATGGTAGAAAATATACCGATTTGTATTAAATGTAGCATCAAAGGATACAACATCTCCATTTAATTCATAATTTCTTCTAGCAGTAGCATCAGCCCAAAAAAGATTCGTTAAATGACCCTCACAATCAACATCATATGCATAATAAAATGATTCACATGTCTCATGTAAAACTTTAAACTTTTCCAGCAATATCTGTGCATCAGCCTCACCAACATAACACCTTAAATCTCTATTAAAATTCTGAAAATCATGTACCGAAGCACCAATATTGCCATAACCACCAACCTGTTCCTTCATCAAAGTAAAAGATTTACTAGTACCAATATTCACTTTAGCAGTATCAACAACATGTTAGCGCATACGATGAGTCATTTCTCTATTTGCTTTCAAAAATTGAAGACCATCTTCAGAAGCTAACGGATGATTGTGTTTTTCCTCAAACACTGCAATAACATACTTGTCGGACCAATACGTTTGAAAACACATATTGCTTTACATCCGCACCTCCCTGAAACAGTCCTCCTACGCTTAACAATTTTACTAGAACTTTCATCTAAATTTCTAGGCAGATCATTAAAACCATCTCTCCCACAAATAATATATTTTCTCAAAATTATTTCATCCCTATCATCTTTCATTTCAATATTCAACCTCACATTAAATCTAGACAACCTCCCATATTCCTTGTAAAATTCAATACCTTTTTCCAAACTATCAAAACTCTGATTAACCTCTGGTTTAGAAATATCACCACTATACTTTGGAATGTAATACTTATGACCACCATGTGTAATATTAAAACACGAAATAGAAATCTCACTTTCAGATAAACTGTTACCGCCATTAGATACATAATCACCTACTAAACGGCTAATATGAGACGAATCACCGCAACTGGAACCTAAAAACATATAAAAAATTCAGTCATAACAAACTAAAATATATTAATATAGCATAATTAACCAACAATCACTAACAATACACTTGTTTACAATTACAAATAAAAAAGCAACATCAATGATAACAAATGTACCACATGTAAAATTAATTAATAACTACATTATCACTAATCGTAGTCAAATAATCAGTTAAGGCTTAAGACATAAGCAAATGACACTGATTCACATAAAATTATAATCACTAAAAAAAATACCAATAATAACTTACAAATTCAATATACATAAGAAATAAAACTACAAACGCACTACAATCAAAGTTAGCTCACAACACATAATCACTAATAATAGTCGAATAATCAGTGAAAGTAACTATTAAATTTTACATTTAAACTACTAAATCAACTGAAAGGTATGAAACACATAAAAAGAGTTTAAAACGCAAGTAATTACCTTAATTCATAGAAATTTTCAACAAATCTGAAGTAATCGTGCTTTAGAATACCTATGAAATCAATCGATTACAAAAAATGAAAAGAAACAAGATATGAACTTAGTGAGCTCAGTGATAATCACGAAAAAGAAAAATTGAAGAAAGATAGAGAATGTACGGGATGCGGAAATTGATAGAGAAAACTTAGAGAGAGAAATAGTATAGAGAGAAAGAATAGAAATAAATGGTGACCTTGAAATTAATTAGACCATATAAATGTCTTCAAGGTTTTGAATTAATAACAAAATAAACGGATCGGATGAATCTTTGGGAAAAAAATAAATGGCTGTGATTTCATTCTACTTATATAATAAGAATTATTTTCATTTCAACAATTGCTTATATACATACATATATATATATATATATATATATATTGCTCAAATAAGAACTTCTTAAAATGAGAATTATGAGAACTTGTAATCTTCGTAGCTAAAGTTTGTAATTTTATAAAATTTAAAATTTTTACTTTGCACAAAATCATCAATTTCCGAATTCAAAATTTTACCTTTTTAAAAGTCAGCAATTTTAATTACGAAAATTCTTACGGTTTTCAGTTTCAGAAGTTCTCTTTAGAGCACTATCATATATATATATATATATATATATATATATATATATATATGTGTGTGTGTGAACCTCAAATAAATTGTAATCCATAAAATAATAACCTCACTAAAATACTATTTTATGGAGTCCCAACATAATCAACACAATATATTTTTACATCTAATGAAGTAATACACTAGCTAAAATATTATATTTTCTCTAGTTTATAATCACTACTTATACCTATATCAATCACTAGTTTGTAATTTTTATTCTAAAATTGGTTTGTATTTGAAAATTGTCGTATATATATATATATATATATATATATATATATATATATATATATATATATATATATATACTGTGGTGTGAATTTCAGTTCTCTTTTTTTTATTTCCTTTAATATATTTTGAAGAGATTTGAACCTGAGCAATATTTTAAACCTTTTCTTGTCAAGGAACTAAAAATTCTTATAACCTTTTTTTGCTAATTGTTTTGGACTAATTAACGTAAATCATATTTTTTTGTGGGTCCTCGAACCAAATATTCTTTGAAATTTATAGTCAACCAAAAGCGGACAGAAC
This sequence comes from Apium graveolens, assembly GCF_009905375.1. NCBI lineage: Eukaryota > Viridiplantae > Streptophyta > Magnoliopsida > Apiales > Apiaceae > Apium > Apium graveolens. The sequence continues at coordinate 72,688 of NW_027418908.1, forward strand.
TTCGATTCAGCTAATCCATACATATCACACTTATATATTCAATCTAATATTTATTTTAGTATTTTTAAGAAGATATTGTTTGAACTACTTGTTATAATTTTTTTTTAATAAAAAGGTATTGCTAAAAAGGTATTGCTCATCTATTAAATGCCATAATGAATTTGAGATTATTCTATAAGAAAAATGAAGGTGCTCTTGTCTTTATATTTAACCCTCCACCTGTTTATATCGAAAACTCAACTATTGAAAATTTAGCTTTATCCAAATTTCATTTCACGAAATCAATAGGAAAAAGATTTCATATGAAAAAAGAATTATCAATAAAAATTTTCTTGAATAAAAAAATCAAAATTTATTTTAAACCCCGATTTATTACACTAAACAAATTTTTCTAACCTTTCACTTTCCATTTACAATAACTACAATTTTTTGTTAAGAGTACAACCTTGAGCATAACCACTGGCGTAGCTAGAAATTCGAGCCACAAGTTCAAAAATTTTGTAAAGACCAAGATGAATGTAGAAAATAATTTAGAATTATTAACAAAATATTTATAATGAACAGATTCTACCATAATGCACAATGGTATGGGGTCAAATCACAATTTATTACTGTAAATCTATATTTTCAAAGGAGTCAAGGTAAAACTTATTTATTATAACTTTTTTCCTAATTAAATTCAAACATTCAAAATTTCTGTTTTTCAAATTTCAGTGGGGTCAGTTGCCCACACACCCAATACGCCGGAGGATAACAAGTAACAATTTCGCCCAAATTTTACCAATTAAGCTGAGCCCATACTTCACCGCGATTAGGCTGAGTATGCGAATGCTATGTTTTTACTTTATTAATTTTATGTATATTTTCTACTTGTATAGTCATGAATTTCTGTACCAGCAGAACATGTGAATTTTGTCTATGTTAGTCAATTTTAAAATCATAAAAACGATAAACTTTAACTTACGTGTATCGTTTTCTAAAATTCATATCCAATTTCAAATAATGATAAAATTCTATTTTTATTATAATGCGAGTTCGAACGCAATAATATTTTACTTTATTGAGAAATTATGACGTACTCCTTAACTTTTTAAGGAAGATATTATATAAAAAAAAGTCAATTTAATTATAATTTATCACAATGTTGGTCATGTACTAAATGCCCCTAGCTAGATCCCCTACGCTGTATATATTTAGGCACATTGGATAAATTACACCTACATCTGTATATTAGCCCATACACTCTCGAAATTTTGGTCCCATCACTATTGCATATACATTTCAATTCATTTCGAGTGTGAGATATGGAGATTTCTAAGTTAAATAATCAAAACAATGGTTCTAACAATGGAAGTACTAAGGAAAAAATGGTGACCATTTTGGTGGTGGACGATGATAGAACCTGCTTATCTCTTATTGCTAGTTTGCTAAAGGGATGCGCCTATCGAGGTGTGTATATAAACTCTATTCATTTCTTGTTTATAAAATCTGCTAATAATTCATATTTTAATTGTACGAGTTAAAAACAAGAGGAAATTATAAAAAAATTGCAGAAGATTTGGTTCATTTTGACTGATTTTTAAATTACCATCTCAAATCTTTTGATGTGGCATACTGATCTTTCTAGAATGTAGTATCAGATGCAGTCATGGACTTTTTCTAAGATCTTTAGATTTTAAATGAGCTCGTTACTTAACAGATTTTGCGTCTAATATTTTCTTGTTTTGTTTTCTCATAGTATTGACTGCCAAGGATCCTCTGGATGCTTTGCGCATCCTACGGACTGGAGTCATTAAGTTTGATCTGGTGGTATCTGATGTCCACATGCCAGGCATGGATGGGTTTGAACTACAAAGATGGATTCATCAAGATTTTCAATTACCGGTTGTATGTGAGTGTTACTATAACTGAATTTAAATTTCATTAATATATAAACGCACTTTATGAAAAATAGTTTTATCTAGTGCTATGTTAGGTATTTTTTTTATTACGGCAATTTTTGTGAACTGCATAATAAATTTTTTGTGCAATAGTAAACGATATTAAGAAGGCGGTTCAATCTTTTGGATTTTTTTTCCTCAATTTTAGTTGTACAATTCCGTCAATGATCTTCACCAACAGACTAATCAAACTCTTGAAATTTTATTGTTAGTGATGTCAGGTGACAGAGAAGCTAGTAATCTATGCGAGGGAAGTCAGAGTGGAGCTTCCCTTTTCGTAGTTAAGCCCATTACTACAGAAGACATGAAATCAATATGGGATTTTGTGAACCAATGGAAAAAGAATCTAGCTAAAGGGAAAAACTTAGTATCTGATGATAGTTCTGCTAAGGACAATGAAGATGACACTGGTAATAAGTTATATGAAAAGAAATCGAAGCGAAAGCTTCAGATAACTGATAATGAAGATCATAATCATGGCAAAAACAGAGTTCTGAAAGACAAAGCTTTTCTAACAAAAAAGAACAAGCTTAATTGGACACCTTTTCTCCATGACAAGTTTGTAAGAGCTGTGCAGCATCTAGGGCCTCAAGGTAAGATGGTACATTTTAACAAGTCTTTCACTACAGTTTAATGATGTTGATTATGTCTCACATACTTGAATTGTCCGCGATGAATTTTTGTTGTAGGATCTATTCCGAGGAACATTGTTACCGTAATGAATGTGCCTGGACTGAGGAGGGAACAAGTAGCCAGTCACTTGCAAGTTAGTTCCTCCCCCCTCTTTTCTCCTTTTCTTCTGTGTGACGAGAATTTCTAATTCTGCTGTTCTAATGTCTTCTTTATTCTAATATTCGCAGAAGTACCGAATCGACCAAGAGAAACAGTCTGAAGCAGAACAAAATCCAGACTTGTTTAAAACACTCCAAAATGGGAAAAGGTGGTCCTCATCGTTTCTCAGCCATAAGGCACTACCTGGTTACGGACAAACTAAGCTACCAACCAATCCAGGTAATTAAATATTAGACACCATTCTGTCAGGCATTTGTTAACATGAATGAGCTTGGGTGGAAACTGTTTGATTTGTCATTCTACAGGTTTTCGCCCAAGTGGCCTAACAAACGGTACATATCCAAGTCTGATGTACCAACCACAAACACCAGAATTTTCCAGCACTGACAAGATTTGCAGTGGATTTAATTATGTCCAAACCTTGGCTACGATTCCCATGAATCAAAATGGCTTTTCTAAACAAATGCAGCCACCAAACTGCTATACTGGCAGTGGACAAGAAGTTTGCAATACATTTATTTCACAGAGAAATTTGACATCTTCTACATTGGATAATGTTCTCCCTGAGCAGCAATATGAACCTGCTGATCATAGTAACCTTTTCCTTGATGGAAGTACCTATCAATCAACTGATAAGGTTTAGTAAATTAACATAAATTTACGTTCTACTCTCTCTGATATACCACATAGTTTTTACAACTATTCAAACAAGTGTTTTAACATGTAGGTCATAAATCAAGACTGCTATGTCGGAAACAAAGACATGGCATATGCTGAAAAGGTGCCCACAAACCTTATTGAGGTATATACTTAATGTATGGTAAATTATTTAGATATCGATATATTGCTGCGTGATTATATATATATTTCTCCTTTACGTGTCATCGCTTGTAGAACAACAATCAAGACCACTACTTGGGAAACAATGTTAATTTTGGAGATGCTTTTTTGGTAAACAATGACATGCCAAATGCTGACAAGGCACACATAAACCTTGATGAGGTACATACTTAATATATGTAAAATTATTTAGATATCGATATATAACTGCTTAATTGATTATCTTCAACTTTTTCCTCTACGTGTTATCACATGTAGAACCAAAATCAAGACTGCTATGTCAGAAACAATTTTGATTTTGGAGATGCCTTTCTGGGAAATAAAGACATGCCAAATGCTAACAAGGTGCACACAAACCTTGATGAGGTATATACTTAACATATGTAAATTTATTTATATATTGATATTGCAGAAAGGGTACTTAACGAACTAATTGTTCTTCTTTTGCAACTATATCTACTTCATCTTCCTATATCTACAGGGTACTGCATAATTAAGTACCATGTGTTAAAAATGAACATGAGTCTCTTATGCTCATCAACTTCAATGCTTAACTCATACTGTACATGTCACATATTATAGAAGCATGACAATGGATGCATTGCGAACTCAGCAGACAATACTGAGACTTCCAGTTTTGAATTGATACTATCCTAAACCCTAAACCCTAGCTTACAGTAGTAGCTTAGCAGTTCAAATTCTAAACTATATATTGAATGAATAAATCCTCTGTGAAATGTTATTAGGGAACGGATGATGACTTCTCGGCGCTTTTTTCTAAATTTATTGAAGGCGACAACTATCTTGACTTTTGAGTACTTCTATCAACCCCTGGTGGGTTGAAAAAACAAATTTTATGCTCGCAGTGACTGCGTAATGATCATCAAACTTTTGTGGGTTGAATAATTGTTTTGCTTAGTTTTACTCTGACGATTGTTTTTAAGATTTCAGTTATGTTACTTTAATTTTCAATTTAATATTTGAGACCTTATCGTATCTAGAAAATGGTGTCAAGTGAAAATTAGCTTTCTCAAAACAGACCACCTGATATGGCAGTTTCAGATCAGATCAGCTTGATTATACAATTCATATTTACTTCTTAATAGATATATATATATATAACTCTTCTTTACTAGCAATTGATACATAGCCTCAAACAGAAGCAACAATGTCAGATCAGGTGATGTTAAGGAGCCATTTCAACCGCATTTATATGTTCTCAAGTTTTCGATACATTATTCCTGGATGGTATCCAGGCATTTGATACTGGCTAAGCTAGAATCGTGTAGAAAATGTTACAAAAAACTTATCCATTGATAAGTACAATATCAACTACTAGGCTTTGAGATAGCCGTTAGGCCGTTGATAATTACTCCTATGATTTGACTTAGCCAGTTTTATGCTATGTGTTTTGCTTATCATCCAAAATACACATGATTCCTAACCTTTATCTACCATTTTAATCGGTTATCTTTCATACACTTAAGAAGCACCACTATAAATATTACCTTAGATTTAGAAGTAGCTAATTTTTGAAATTTAAATGCCTTAGGTAAGTCGAGAAATGAGGAGTAAAATGATATGAGAGAATAACCTATATTGCGGTATTTTAAAAAACTATATGAATGTAAAATGTGGCTTAGTACTTACACAAACTATCATATTATTTAAGATCAGTAATACATAATATTTGTAGGTGATTGAATAGCATAATCCAACCCTTCCACATGTTTACATCGAAAATCCAATAGTTAAAAAATAAATTATAGCAAGAACTTTTCAAATGAAATAAGGACTAATTATTAATATCTCCTCGTAAAAAAATAATCTTAACCCGCTGAATTACATTATTAGGTTTTTTCAGACTTCCAAAACCTTTACAATAAAAATTTTAAAGTAGAATTACGGCCCATATTTTACCGACTGGGCCGAGCATGTTAAAAAGATAATTTGTAACTCCCATGAACCAAGTATCTAGAATGTTTTAGTCCTAGACTCATTATCAGTGTTACTATATGAAACCAAGAGTCTTGAAAATTATTCATGTATCTAATTTATGAAGAATTCTAGGAGTCTAGATATATCCTTTTCCTGATTTCATCAAGGTTTATACCTAACAAATTAGGTATCACACCAACTCATATCTCACTCCTAAAAATACATAAATAATATCACTACTCTCATAAAATAGCATGTCAACAGTATTCCCATTTTCAATGGTGAAAGTTATGATTTATAGAGCATTCAAATGTGGACATTGTTTATGTCTTATGATTTGTGGGAATTAGTTGAAGAGGGGTACGAAGGAGCAACTCCGAAGGAGATAACTTCCTGGACAACGGCTAAGCAAATTGAATTAAAAAATAAAAAAAAAGGATGCAAGAGCTCTTCTCTTTATTGAAGGAGTCAGGAAAGCCATTTTTCCTCATATCATGAGTGTTGAAACTTCAAAAGAAGCATGGGATATCCTGAAGAAGTAATTCAAAGGATTCAATCACTTTGGAAAGAATTTGATAATTTACAGATGAAAGAAAGTGAAACTGTCTCCGATTTTTTCTCCAAAGTTTCAACCATAACAAATCAGATTATAAGTTACGTTGATACCTTAGAAGACAAAAAGATTGTGATGAAAGTCTTGAAAAGCCTGTCTGCAAAATTTGAACATGTGGTAGCAGCCACTGAAGTTTCCAAATGCATTATATGCAACAAATAAATCATGAATCAAGAAATTGTAACTTTTGTTGTAAAAGATGCAAAATTCCAAATCAATCTCAGAAGTATTGTTGGTTTCAAAATAGAGACCATGCTAATTTCTCAGAATAGGATGGAGACGCGCAAGTTTTTTTTCATACATGAATGCACGACCGCAATAACACAACTGTTGGTATATTGACAGTGCTTGCAGTAATCACATGTCCGGAATTCAGAATTTATTTACAGAATTTGATGAAAGTCAAAAGTCTGAGGTAAAGATTGGAGATGGAAAGACTCTCAAAATTGAAGGAAAATAAGTCATTACCTTTCATTCAAAAAAAGGAAAGCTTTAAAAAATTACTGATGTTTATTATGTTCCAAAATTAACATAAAATCTGTTAAGCACTGGTCAACTAATGAAAAAGGGGTTTTCTCTAACATTTGATGATGAGCAATGTAGTATTTTTTATAAAAAAATCTAAAGTGGCAAAAGTTAAGATGATGCCAAACAAAATATTTCCATTAATTTTTCCACTACATGACATATTTGCTCTCAAAGTTGATAACGGTGACGATTCAATTTTATGGCACTTGAGATATGGACATCTCAATTTCAAGGGCCTTAAATTATTAAAAGACAAAATATGGTGGTTGGTCTACCCGATATCTCAAATGTAAATAAAGTTTGTGAAGGATGCATCTACGGAAAATGCAAAGACCGCCATTTCCAAAGACTGCTTGGAGAGAAAAAGCCTGGCTGGAATTGGTTCACTCAGATTTGTGTGAATCACGAACTCCGTCAATAAATGGCAGCACATACTTTCTTTTGTTCGTTGTTGACTATACAAGGATGATGTGGGTCTATTTTCTCAAGTAAAAGTCTGAGGCCTTCACTTATTTTCTACAATTTAAGGCATTGGTTGAGAAACAAAGTAACAAACAAATCAAAACTCTTAGAACAGAATGCGGTGGAGAGTACTTATCAAATTATTTTCAAGATTATTGAAAAGAGAAAGGTATTTGGAGGCAGCTAACAATCAGATACAACCCTCAACAAAATTGCGTCGTAGAAAGCAAAAATCAGACAATTGTCGAAATGGCAAGAAGCATGTTAAAAGGTAATGGTCGTGCAAATAACTTCTGGGCCAAGGCTGTTAATACAACCATCTATATAGTCAATATCTCTCCAACAAAAGTTGTTTTTAACAAAACTCCTTATGAAGCCTTGTTCAGGAAGAATCCTGATGTACAAGGGCTTCGAGTATTCGGCTGCATTGCTCATTCTCACATTCCCGCTCAACGCAGAGAAAAGTTTGATGAAAAGGGAGAGAAACTTATTTTTCTCGGCAATAGTGAAGTGTCAGAAGGCTATCGTCTCTACAATCCAACTACAAGGAATATTAATATCTCACGAAATATGATTTTTGATGAAACAGGAAGATGGATTCTTGATGAAAAATCACCTCAATCACCTGCAACTGATGTTCCCTTATATACACTGGAATTCAATGAAGATTCTAGTCCTATAAAAGACTTGGAATTAATCGAAGGCACCACGAATATATCTGTTAGAAGAATTCGCTCAATCTATGATGTATACGATTCTTGCAATGTGGCATTCTTTATTGGTTAACCCCAATATTTTGAAGAAGCTGCAAAAGAACAAACTTAGAGAAAAGCGATGGATGAAGAAATTTCAACAATTGAGAGAAATAATACGTGGCAACTTGTTGATCGTCCAACTAACAAAGACGTAACTGGAGTCAAATTGGTTTTTAAAATGAAATATAAAGAGGACAAAAGTGTACAAAAGCACAAAGCTCGGTTAGTAGCGAAATGATATTCTCAACAGCCCGAAGTTGATTTCACTGAACTATTTTCTCTGGTAGTTTGAATGAAAACAAATTAGAACTGTTCTTTCTTTGCCAACTCAACTTCAACTACTAGTGTATCAACTCGATGTCAAGTCAGCATTCTTAAATGGCGAACTCAATGAAGAGGTTTATGTAGAGCAGCCTTAAGGCTACGTGATAAAAGAAAAATAAGATAAAGTTTACGTCTTATTAAGGATTTATATGGACTCCAACAAGTACCGTGTGCTTGGAACAACAAGATAGATGGCTATTTTCATCAAAAAGGTTTCCAGAGAAGAAAAAAATGAGCCATCCTTATATATTAAAAATTCTGGTATGCATGATTTTCAGATTACGTGTTTATATGTGGATGACTTAATTTACTTGGGAATTAATACTGATCTGGTAGAATATTTTAAGAATTCTATGAAAGAAGAATTCAAGATGACTAACCTAGGCTTCATGAAATGTTTTTTGGGAATTCAAATGAAGCAATCAGAAGGAAAAATATTTTTGTCTCAAGAATGGCATGTTGATGGTCTATTAAAGAAGTTTCACATGAAATTTTGTAATCCAATAAAAACTTCGATGGGTACAAATCAAAAGTTACAACATGATGATGGTTCAGACAAGGTTGATGAAAGACTTTATAGAAGACTTGTGGGATAACTTATATATCTCACAAATACCCGTCCAAATATAGTACAGTCAGTTAGCCTTCTCTCAAGATTTATATATAATCCAAGTTATACACATTATGCAGTTGCAAAACACATTCTGCGTTATCTTAAGGGTACAAAGAATCATGGTCTCAAATATATTCTTAATGCGTTATCTTAAGGGTACAAAGAATCATGGTCTCAAATATATTCTTAATGAAGATAATAGGTTGGTTGGGTATACTAATAGTGATTGGGGAGGATCATTGGATGATGGAATGAGTACATCTGGATATGTTTTCTTACTAGGAACAAATGTTATCCCTTGGTCATAAAAAAACAGAAAACAACAGCCCTATCTACGGCAGAAGCTGAATATGTTTCAGCAATAGAAGCATCATATGAAACTGCTTTGTTATGATGAATTTTGTTCGATTTAGAGCAAGTTCAGAATGATCCAACTATTATTTATTGTGACAACAATTCAGCCATAACAATGACTAAATATCCTGTTTTTCATAGTCAGACCAAGCATATTAAACTTCGTTATCATTTCATTCGAGATATGGTGCAAGACGAATACATTCGCTTGGACTACATTGGTACAAATGAGCAAGTTGCAGATATATTCACAAAGTCAGTCTCAAGTGATAAGTTCGCATACTTTAGAGATCGACTAAGAATTACAAATTAAGAGGGGATGTTAAAAAGATAATTTGTAATTCCCATTAACCAAGTATCTAGAATGTTCCGGTCCTAAACTTATTATCAGTGTTTAGTGTATGAAACCAAGAGTCTTGAAAATTATTCATGTATCAAATTTATGATGAATTCTAGGAAGAGTATAGATATATCCATTTATCTATATAATGCTGTAATATGCACATATGGAAGTCAGAAAAAAATATTCCTTTTTTTTATTTCATCAAGTTCTGTATCTAACAGAGCCCATACTTTACCAATTAGGTCGAGTTTTTGAGTGATATTGTTTCGGTTTATAAGTTTTGTGCATATTATCGATAGTCACATATATTCATTTTCACGTAAAATCCAACTTTTTGCTATTTCAGTCCATTTTCAAATTAAAAAGTGATAACTAACTTCCGAATCTTAGATTGAAATTCCTACACAATTAGTAAATTTGTTAAAATAAAATTATAAGACATGTTCTTTTGCTCAACAATTTTGACAGAGTGTTTAGAGATTGTGTCTTAATATAAAAAATTAAATAAAATCTCACAAAACTTCTTTCAACCTTGACTTTTCGGGAAAGGTGTCATACAAAAAAGTTAAAATTAATATAATTATTCACCATATTTTAGTGATAGAGTCGAGCCCATGCTTCACCGATTAGGTCGAGACGTATATGAGTGCTATTGTTTTAATTAACAATTTCTGTGCATTTGTAGTTACATATATTCGTATCCACATGAAATCCGACTTTTTGCTATTTTCATCAATTTTCAAATAAAAAAGTGACAATTAACTTCCGAATCTTAGATCGAAATTCCTACACAATTAGAAATTCTGTTAAAACTAAAATTATAATAAATATTATTTTGTTGTACAACTTTGACGAGTGCTTAATATTGTGTCTTGATATCAAGAAAAATTAATTAGATCTCACAAAAAGTTCTCTTAATTGTGACATTTCGGGAAATATGTCATATTAAAAAAATATTATTATAATTATTCACCATTCACATTCATGTCCCAAAATGCCCATACATAGATTCCGACTTGCTCTGCATGTGGTATATATTTATGCATATTGGACACATAATTAGGCGCTACATCTGTTCTATCGAAATTCTGGTTCCGCTACTGTTGCAGATACATTTCAACTATCGACATGGAGATTTGCAAGTCAAATAACCAGAACAGTGGCTCAAAAAATGAAAGTACCAATGAAAATATTGTGGGTATTTAATCTAAACTCGAGTTAGTTTATATATTTTATTTTGTTGTTGCTTTGTTTGTTAGCTGATGTCTGTATCTGATGCTAAGAGTTGGTCGTGGTCATCAGGTGCTTAGCGTCATAATAGGAGTATTGGAGAATAACGTTAGTAGTTGAATATTTTTAGGAGTTCAGTTGGTTTAGTTCCTACTTTGTAGGACATGTTCTCTTTCTTTCTGTATTAGAGTCTCAGTTTGAATGAATAATAAAATATCGTTACTTAACAGATTTTGCGTCTAATATTTTCTTGTTTTGTTTTCTCATAGTATTGACTGCCAAGGATCCTCTCTTGGAAATAAATATATATATATATATATATATATATATATATATATATGTGTGTTTGTTTTGGAACTGGAAAGAAATATTGCAGCATTGTATTTTTCCATTCATCATAACCAGCGTACTTATACAAGACTCAATGTACAGACAAGATGCTAAAAACAGAAACTACAACTAATATCCTACAATTACTTAGTGACTATCCTTTTATTCCTCCTGAAAACTCTCAATTAACAATTAACCATTGCAACCAAATACTTGGTTACAGATCATGACAGCACGACCAAATCAATAAAATAAAATACTGAAATAACAGAATAAGTTTAGATTACTTTCCCAACATTCTCCCCTTTAATCTGAACTTATTTATGCAAATCTTTCACACCCAGTAGTTTCCTCATGCTCTCGGACTTGACTGTGTTGAGAGCTTTAGTCATTATATTAGCTCGTTGACTGTTCGTGACCACATGCTTGATTACAATCTCTCCCCGTTCAATACACTCTCGAACAAAGTGATAGCGAATGTCTATATGCTTGCTTTGTCCGTAAAAAACCGGGTTTTTTACTAGGTCAATAGCTGAATTGTTGTCGATATACAGTACTACAGGACCCACATAATTCCCAGTTAACTGTCCCAAGAGCTTTATCAACCAAACAGCTTGGCACGCAGCTGCAGTTGCTGCCATAAATTCTGCTTCACAAGTTGAAAGTGCCACACACCTTTGTTTTTGCGAAACCCAGGTTATGAGACTCTCATTTATGTAGAAAACCATTCCTCCCGTGCTCTTGCGATCTTCAATACTTCCACCCATGTCACTGTCTGAGTACCCAGTAAGCAAGTTATTACCACTCTCCCTTATATATACCAAGCCATATTCAACTATACCCTTCACATAACGTAGAATACCCTTCGCCGCATTTAGGTGGAGTGTAGTTGGACATTCCATGAATATACTAACCATCCCAACCGAGTAAGCTATGTCGGGTCGAGTGTGTACCAGATAGCGCAGACCTCCGATCATACTTTTAAACTGAGTGGCATCCACAGTTTTACCACCTTCATCTTTCGTGAGACACTCCTTTGCATCCATGGGGAACTTTGTTGGGTTGCAATCCACCATCCCAGCCTTCTCCAGAATTTTCTTGGCGTACGCCGTTTGTTTAAGTTCAACAAAACCAGATCCTTGTGCTACTTCAATTCCAAGGTAGTAAGACAAATGACCCATATCACTCATTTCAAATCTTTCGCCCATCTGTTTCTTAAAATCCTTAATGACCGAAATTGATGTCCCTATCACTAAAAGATCGTCCACATATACGCCAATAATTAGTCTCTCATCACTAATCCCTTTTGTGTACACCTAATGTTCATACGGACACCTGTTAAACCCAAGTGATTCCAGGTTCTTACTCAGCTTGGCGTACCAGGCACGAGGGGCCTGTCTTAGGCCGTATAATGCTTTAATGAGTCTATATACGAGGTGTTCTTTATCCTTTATTATAAAACCATCTGGCTGACAAACATATACCTCTTCCTGAATATCACCATTCAGCAATGCTGTTTTTACATCCAGGTGATGCACCTCCCAGCCATGTTTTGCAGCCAGAGCTAGTAAAAGTCGCACCGTTTCAAGTCGAGTGACGGGTGCAAAAATCTCCTCAAAATCCACTCCCCGTTTTTGCACATACCCTTTAGCTATAATTCTCACTTTATACTTCACAATTTTGCCATTCTTGTCCCTTTTGAGCTTGTAGATCCATTTTAAGCCAATAGCTTTGTGGCTGGGGGGTAGCTCAGACAGTTTCCAGGTATTATTCTTTTCAACTGCGTCCATCTCTTGTTTCATAGCCAATCGCCAATTTTTATCCATCGCTGCTTGCTTGTAGTTCGATGGTTCATCCACGCCCATGAGTAACAATTCTTCGTCTTCAAGTTCGATTGCCTCACTGGCATCGTATATTTCTTATAGAGTTCTGAATTTTCTTGGCTGCTCGGTGTTGCTTTCAGACTCAGAACTTGACATACTTTCCCCTGTTTGATCATTCGAACTCTCACTGCTGGGTTTTGGTAGCTTTCTTCACTTGAGTTTTGACCATGTGTCACTGGTGTTTGTTCCCCTTCAGTTGTTTCTTCTTCTTCATCTGTAAACCCAGTCATCACGGAAAATGTACCAGTTCGAGCTTCTTCAACCTCACTGGTTTTCTCCCAGTCCCATGCCTTTTTCTCGTCAAATACGACATCTTTGCTTAGGTGTAATATTTTATTTTCAGGATCATATAACCTGTAGGCTTTAGTCCCCGGTTCTTTGCCAAGATTAATTACAACTTTACTTCTGTCATCGAGTTTTTTCGTGTATTGTGATGGTATTTTCATGTAGGCTATGCAACCAAAGACACGAACATGCCCAATGTCAGGCTTAGTCTTACACCAGGCCTCGTATGGTGTTACTCCAGACACGGCTCTTGTGGGTAAGCGATTTTAAAATGTACACTGAGTGTCGAATGGCCTCTCCCCATAACATAGATGGTAACTGCATCTGCTTCAAAAAACTCCGGGCCATCTCAACCACCGTTCTATTCCTTCTCTCTACTACGCCGTTTTGCTGTGGCGAGTAGGGGGCTGTATAATGTCAATTTATTCCTGCCCCTTCACAGTACGAGTTGAATGCCTTTGAGCAAAATTCTCCTCCCCTATTTGTTCTTAGCGTTTTGATTTTCTTCTCGGGGCTGTTCTCAATTAGGAGTCTGAATTTCTTGAACGTTTCAAGTACATCATCCTTGTTTTTAACATGTAAGCCCACATCACTCTACTATAATCATCTATCAACAAAAGAAAATATCGATTTCCGGCAGGAGTTGCTGGTGTAATTGGCCCACATAAATCACCATGTACCACTTCCAAAACCTCCTTTGCACTGTAAGTAGCTTGAGACGGAAAAGGTCGCCTTGTTTGCTTTGACATTAAGCATCCAGAACACACTTCATTTTTCTATTTAATCATTGGCTAGCCCCGCACCATCTGATTTGAGGACATCAACGACATCGCTTTAAAATTTACATGGCCAAGCCTAGAGTGCCAAAACCACGAGATTTCATCACACTTTGATAGCAAACAACTTGATTTCCTACTGTCTATAATGATTTTATACAACCTATTCATCGATCTCTTGACCTTCATTAATAAACAAATTTTCTTTGTCATAAACCATAGATACTCGCCATTGAGAATCACCTTATTTCCTTCCTCCGACATTTGCCCAAGACTAATAATGTTATTGCAAAGAGTGGGAATGTAGTTTACCTCACGAAGAATTCTTTCCCCTCCATTTTTGCAGCATAGAATTACTGAACCCTTTCCCTTAATATGCACGACAGAACCATCTCCAAAATTGGTACCCTGTAATGTTCTCGTCCAACTCTGCAAATTTAGATCTCTGACCCGTCATATGATTTGAGGCACCGTTGTCCAAATACCATAGATTTGAGTCTACTTGATTCCCCACATCACTTTTATTTAGTTTTGCCACTACTTTATCTTCATTGAGCAGCATCACTTTTTCATTATTTTCTTCAAACTCTGTCATTAGCAAAGCAGGTTCATCATCCTGCATCTGCACCATATTTACTTCTTCCTTCTGATCCTTATCTCGTCTAGGCTTCTTACATTCAGCCGCATAATGACCATATGCGCCACAATTAAAATACCGGACTTTACTCTTGTCACGCCAATTACGTCCAGACTCTCTACTTCGATATTCACTGTTACTCCTGGCTCTCTGGCTCAAGGACACATCGGCTCCACCCTTGTTGTTTTTCCGCATCCATCCTCTCGCGTGTACAACAGCTTTCTTTCCTCCTTGTCTTTCTTGGTCCATTATTCCTCTGTGAGAAGTAACTGTCCTCCAGAGGTCTCGACTTGACCTCGTAGCCTCTCTTCATGGACTTTAAGAGACCCAACAGTCTCTTCAATTGTCATCTCCTCCAAGTTGCCAAACTGCTCGATAGTTGAAGCAATTTGCAAGAACTTTGCAGGGACTGCTCGAAGTAGCTTCTTCACGACATATGCTTCCTTAATTTTCTTCTCCCAACATTCGTATGTTTGTCACTAGTCCGGACAATTTCATGCAGAAATCATCAAGTGACTCATTGTCCTTCATGTTTAGAGACTCGAATTCGATTTGAGGGTCTGAATTTCGCCTTCTTAACACGATCGGCACCTAGACACATCGTCTTTATTGCTTCCCAAGTCTCTTTCGCCGTCTTTTTCTCCGCAACCGACAACAAGATGTTCTCCGGAATGCCCTGATACACAGCGGCAAGTGCAACCTTGTCAGTTCTCTCCTCCAATCACTATTTTCGGATCCTTAGGCTCAATTGCATCCCACACTCTGTGCGCCTCCATAAAGGACTTTTCATTTTTAAACCCTACACCGTGTATTTTCCTCGATTCAACATAGGATAGGGTCAGTCCGATCTCTTTTGTTTTGCTTGTCTCCGTCTTACTGTCCTTTGACATCCGTTTAATTTCACTATGGCTCTGATACCAGATTCTTGGAAATAAATATAGATATATGTGTTTGTTTGCAACTGGGAAGAAATATTGCAGCAATGTATTTTTCCATTCATCATAACCAGCGTACTTATACAAGACTCAATGACAGACAAGATGCTAAAAACAGAAACTACAACTAATATCCTACAATTACTTAGTGACTATCCTTTTATTCCTCCTGAAAACTCTCAATTAACAATTAACCATTGCAACCAAATACTTGGTTACAGATCATGGACAGCACAACCAAATCAATAAAATAAAATACTGAAATAGCAGAATAAGTTTAGATTACTTTCCCAACCATCCTCTGGATGCTTTTGCGCATCCTACAGACTGGAGTCATTAAGTTTGATCTGGTGGTATCTGATGTCCACATGCCAGGCATGGATGGGTTTGAACTACAAAGAAGGATTCATCAAGATTTTCATTTACGGTTGTATGTGAGTGTCAGTATAACTGAATTTAAATTTCATTAATATATAACCGCGCTTTATGAAAATAGTTTTATCTAGTGCTATGTTAGGTATTTTTTGATTACCGTAATTTTTTTGAACCGCATAATAAATTTTTTATGCAATAGTAACGATATTAAGAAGGTGGTTCCTCGGTTTTTAGATCAGTTTTTCAAATGATTAGTATCAATCTTTTGGATTTTTTTTTCCTCAATTTTAGTTGTACAGTTCCCTCAATGATCTTCACCAACAGACTAATCAAACTCTTGAAATTTTATTGTTAGTGATGTCAGGTGACAGAGAAGCTAGTTATCTATGCGAGGGAAGTCAGAGTGGAGCTTCCCTTTTCGTAGTTAAGCCCATTACTACAGAAGACTTGAAATCAATATGGGATTTTGTGAACCAATGGAAAAAGAATCTAGCTAAAGGGAAAAACTTAATATCTGATCATAGTTCTGCTAAGGACAATGAAGATGACACTGGTAATAAGTTATATGAAAAGAAATCGAAGCGAAAGCTTCAGAACTAATAATGAAGATCATAATCATGGAAAAAACAGAGTTCTGAAAGACAAAGCTCTTCTAACAAAAAAGAACAAGCTTAATTGGACACCTTTTCTCCATGACAAGTTTGTAAGAGCTGTGCAGCATCTAGGGCCTGAAGGTAAGATGTTACATTTTAACAAGTCTTTCACTACAGTTTAATGATGTTGATTATGTCTCACATACTTGAATTGTCCGCGATGAATTTTTGTTGTAGGATCTATTCCGAGGAACATTGTTACCGTAATGAATGTGCCTGGACTGAGGAGGGAACAAGTAGCCAGTCACTTGCAAGTTAGTTCCTCCCCCCTTTTTCCTTTTCTTCTGTGTGACGAGAATTTCTAATTCTGCTGTTCTAATGTCTTCTTTATTCTAATATTCGCAGAAGTACCGAATCGACCAAGAGAACAGTCTGAAGCAGAACAAAATCAGACTTGTTTAAAACACTCCAAAATGGGAAAAGGTGGTCCTCATCGTTTCTCAGCCATAAGGCACTACCTGGTTACGGACAAACTAAGCTACCAACCAATCCAGGTAATTAAATATTAGACACCATTCTGTCAGGCATTTGTTACATGAATAAGCTTGGGTGGAAACTGTTTGATTTGTCATTCTACAGGTTTTCGCCCAAGTGGCCTAACAAATGGTACATATCCAAGTCTGATGTACCAACCACAAATACCAGAATTTTCCAGCAGTGACAAGATTTGCAGTGGATTTAATTATGTCTAAACCTTGGCTCCGATTCACATGAATCAAAATGGCTTTTCTAAACAAATGCAGCCATCAAACTGCTATACTGGCAGGGGACAAGAAGTTTGCAATACATTTATTTCACAGAGAAATTTGACATCTTCTACATTCGATAATGTTCTCCCTGAGCAGCAATATGAACCTGCTGATCAAAGTAACCTTTTCCTTGATGGAAGTACCTGCCAATCACCTGGTAAGGTTTAGTAAATTAACATAAATTTACGTTCTACTCTCTCTGATATACAACATAGTTTTTACAACTATTCAAACAAGTGTTTTAACATGTAGGTCATAAATCAAGACTGCTATGTCGGAAACAAAGACATGGCATATGCTGAAAAGGTGCCCACAAACCTTATTGAGGTATATACTTAATGTATGGTAAATTATTTAGATATCGATATATTGCTGCGTGATTATATATATTTCTCCTTTACGTGTCATCGCTTGTAGAACAACAATCAAGACCACTACTTGGGAAACAATGTTAATTTTGGAGATGCTTTTTTGGTAAACAAAGACATGCCAAATGCTGACAAGGGACACATAAACCTTGATGATGTACATACTTAATATATGTAAAATTATTTAGATATCGATATATAACTGCTTAATTGATTATCTTCAACTTTTTCCTCTACGTGTTATCACATGTAGAACCAAAATCAAGACTGCTATGTCGGAAACAATTTTCATTTTGGAGATGCCTTTCTGGGAAATAAAGACATGCCAAATGCTAACAAGGTGCACACAAACCTTGATGAGGTATATACTTAACATTGTAAATTTATTTATATATTGATATTGCAGAAAGGGTACTTAACAACACTACAAGGAAAACCGGCTCACACAACGGTTTTTGCCCGTTATCTGATACCCTGAAAAACCGTTGACTATTGAGCCGCCGTCTCTTACATGGATCAGACAACGGGAAAAAACTGTTGTGTGAGTCTACATAGACAACGACCATGTCATTAAGTCCGTTGTATTATATCCAGAAAAGATAACATTTTTGCATAGTTTCTTGCAACAAGTAACATTACTCAAGTGTTTTCCCAAAGTCAGGAAACACTAGTGTATATTATCACTAATAGTATGACATTAAAATAAGAAATACAACATTTTGTGTCATATAAACGTTGTTGTGTACCCAAACACACAACAAAAATGAGCTAAGAAAACTCTTGTAACCATGGTCTACAGACAACAGTTTTTTTTTTCTAAATGTATGGCTTGAACTACTACATACAACGGTTATCCTTTCCCAACGTGTGGTTCGAGTACCTTGCATACAATGTTTTTAATTTTTTTTAGACACTGATTTTTGTTATTAGAAATATTGTTTTAGTTCTAAAAAATACAATGCTTTTTATGAAACTTGGATATTGAAAGTATTGTCTCATAAAAAATATAACAAGTATTTTGATGAATGCCCTCATTGGCTTTGCATATCCAAACAAAAGTTCTACATGTAGCCAAAAGAATAATTTTCCATATCCAAATAAAAATAAGCTACACTATAGAATGAACATGCTACAAAAATTAAAAAATAACAATCCATCAACCTGCCCCTTATTCCCAATTGGGCCTCTCCTTTCCTCCTTGCCTTTCATGGTATCACAAACTTGTAGCATAGATGATGTTAAGTCCATTTCAAGTTTTACCATTTGTAACGACTTTAAATTTTCTTATGCAACTGCTGGTGTTTCTGGTGTGCACTAACTTCCCAAACTTGATTCACTTGGAAGTCCAGAAGGTCAAAACTCACTTTGTCGATAGCTTGTTTCTCGGCATAACACTGATTATTCACTGTGACAAAAATTCAAAAGCACAACTGGCTCTAACCAAACAATCATTGAAAACACGTAAAAATGATTAAGGAACAAAAAGAACATGTATTAGTACGCAACAACGTCATAAGCAGTATCTTTGAGAAGGAAACCCAGGGTGATTTCAAATACAGAATAAGGGCAGCTACCTATAGCTTCTTGTAGAATAGAAATCATAACATGACCCATAGAAGCTGAACATAATGATAAATATATTGTATGAAAAACTTTTTAACTAAAAGGTTATAAAACTGTCAAGTACATGACACGATATATATTGTCGCTTACGTGGCTATGAGTTTCAAACAAAACAATGTATAGTGCTTAGGCACATGGCCTCATTTTCTCTAACTAGAGAACAAAATCCTGCTCCTGATGAAAAGATGCATGGTTCTAAAACCATTCCTCCACCTCACTTGCTGACAACATAAAATACATGTTTTTGGTGTCACACAATATTAGCTAATAATCAACATAATAATAGTCATCATTGATCTAAAGATGCAAAAATGTAGGCACGTGACAAATCACAAAGTTATCAATTATAAGTAATTGAAAATAGTATTGCAAAAAGTAGTCATTTTCATTAGGTATAAGTTTGGGTTAGCATTCTAAGACAAAAGTTTTACAGAATGGGCATTTCAAACGATTGTATATCCAGCAGAATAATATTATTCGAAATAACAGCCCTTAATTTTGGCTAAAAAAGATAGTGATGATATCAAGGCAACACGTTAAAAAGTGATATCAAGTATTAAATCTCGCAAATATGCAAACTAAATGATTAGTAAGCAGAACACCTTAGTTTCAGCATGTTTAATGATGTATGAATCAAACTAAAAGATTACTAAGCAGAACACCTTAGTTTCAGCATCTTTTCCAATATAGGAACAATAAATATTGTTATCATACATGGATCTTATCGTATAACTCAACGAATCATGAGTTCTGAATTTCAACACTTGCAAAAGTATAATAATTTAGAATTCACTATATTCATATCTCACTAAACAAAATCATCACTACAAGGCACACAAAAGTTGATGTAAAATTTTAAATGAATATATGAATATTACAAATAAGGACAATGGTCCACAACTGTAGTCCTCTCCCTAGACCACCATGAGACAACATTGAAATAAGACTATGACCACACCACACCAATATATAGCCTATTTTAAAAATTGAACATGAGCTTCCAAATTAACACCAGTACACATAATCAATTTTAAAATTTAATATGTACATGAAAAATTACAAAATTCAAGCCAGTGAATGTCAAAACATTTACTTATATAAACAGACATAATTAAGCAAGCTCATATATAATGAATTGAAGAGAGTACTCAATTCGATTTGAATGGAAACTCACATGTTGATTTGAGCGGGTGCCCGACAAAAGATTTTGATTTACTCTGCAAAGACCCTATAGGAATCCACCAACCATTACTGCACAGTTAACTCCAGTGCATGCCTCGACAACATCAGTTGTTGCAACAACACCTGTTACAAGTTATAATACAGAAAGGTATTAAATAAAAAGTTATACCGATGTTCTAATTATTTCTTTTTCATTTATAAGTTACAACTTACAACCAAAGAGTGTAAGAACTAACTCTTCAAAAGAGGAAACACAGCATCCACCAACTATATTTTCACTCCATTCAATGCCTCGGCAGCTGGTGGAATATCGAGCATGTGGAGGATTACAAGTTGGTCAACACCCAGCATCACTCATCTGACAATCATCGGCACAAGAGCATATCCAATTTGTCTAAGGCCAAGAACTAGTCATACAAACCTTTCATTTAGCTAGCAATCGAATCATGAGATTTAAACCCGTTCAATGGGAATGAGATTCTTCTAATACAAGCTTATACTGAAATGTAATTATCAGTTTTATTAACCAAGTTAAAATTCATCCTACTCTCTAGTAATCTACTGACACGTCTAAGGTGAGAAGTCCTGCTAGGTAATTAAAAATAAGTCTCGCATAATTTTTATCAACAAAAAGATAAGAAGCCATTTCAGTTAATGAAAAGAATGAATTCAGTTCAAGACAATGTTAAGAAAACAATGAATTCAGCTCAAGACAGTATGCATACCTTATATCCATAGGTCAAATAACCCCCTAAAAACTTAAATTTCCTCTTGTATACGGCCAATAGAAGATCAGTTGCCCCCTAAATAGAAGAATTTAGATCTTATAAATGTCGTAATCGAGGCCCTTTTCGATCGAGTACTCAACAGAAGCAGGTCTCTGAGAGCCTTCCACCTTGGGAACTGTCAGTTACTGAGTCAACTACTGAGTCAAGTGGCGAGTCAGGTACATTTTCCATTTCTAAATCGGACATGTTTCTCGACGAGTCAGTGCAATACGAGAGAGAGGAGAGATTTGTAGTAGTAATATGAGATAGTTTTGTACGAGATATTGAGAAAAGAGAACAAAATAGAGTTCTTGAGAGTGAAGATGCCATTGATTTTAATGGAGAAAATTTTGAGTTTGAGCCCTAGAATTGGGAAGATTAGGGGAAAATGAACATACAAATCAATCAAAAAAGGCTAAAATCAAAATAAACATTTATGTATGTATAAATTTTGCATAACAGGAGAGTAGACAAGGAGAAGAGGGGGAGAGAGAAAGGAAGAGAGAGATGAGAGAGAGACATTCAGATCTGTGAAGCAATTAGACTGCACTATTTGTTAAGGCGGGGTGTCATTTGGGGAAAAATGGGAAAGAGCGGTCCATTTGCCGCTTCAATTTTCACATGTTTTGCCCTTATACAGCTTATATTTCAATAGAATTTTTATTAAAATTTAAGTAAATTAAATATTAAAAACTATTTACACATATATATATATTCATTATATATTTGATAATTTGTGTATATGACTTCAATCAATATATCTTAACATTCACACGGTTGGATCGTTGAAAAAATTATACAAAAAAATATTGGTAGTCGGGAACGAATCTTGTGTTTGGAAGTAGTGATTTTACCACAATTTTCTATTTTCGTCATTCAAGATGAATTTAATAATTTTTCTTATGACTAAAATCGATATATCTTAACATCCGTACGGTTGGATCGTCGAAAAATCATTTTAAAAAATTAATCCTGTAAATCGGGAATGAGTCTCGTTGTCGGGAGGGGTACTTTTACCAGATTTTTCTAATCCTGGCATGCAAAATGAATTTCAAATTTTTTAATAATTTTTCGTATGACTAAAATCGATATATCCCAACATCCGTACGGTTGGATCGTCGAAAAATCATTTTAAAAAATTAATCCTGTAAATCGGGAACGAGTCTCGTTGTCGGGAGGGGTACTTTTACCAGATTTTTTTAATCCTGACATTCGAGATGAATTTCAAATTTTTTAATACTTTTTTCATGTGACTAAAATGAGTATTTCTTAACATCCGTACGGTTGGATCGTCGAAAAATCATTTTAAAAAATTAATCATGTAAATCGGGAACGAGTCTCGTTGTCGGGAGAGATACATTTACCAGATTTTTCTATTCTTGACATGCAAAATGAATTTCAAATTTTTTAATAATTTTTTCTTATGACTAAAATCGATATATCCTAACATCCGTACGGTTGGATCGTCAAAAAATCATTTTAAAAAATTAATCCTGTAAATCAGGAACGAGTCTCGTTGTCGGGAGGGGTACTTTTACCAGATTTTTCTAATCCAGGTATGCAAAATGAATTTCAAATTTTTTAATAATTTTTTCGTATGACTAAAATCGATATATCTTAACATCCGTATGGTTGGATCGTCAAAAAATCATTTTAAAAAATTAATCCTGTAAATCGGGAATGAGTCACGTTGTCGGGAGGGGTACTTTTACCAGATTTTTCTAATCCTGGCATGCAAAATGAATTTCAAATTTTTTAATAATTTTTTTGTATGACTAAAATCGATATATCCTAACATCCGTACGGTTGGATCGTCGAAAAATCATTTTAAAAAATTAATCCTGTAAATCGGGAATGAGTCTCGTTGTCGGGAGGGGTACTTTTACCAGATTTTTCTAATCCTGGCATGCAAAATGAATTTCAAATTTTTTAATAATTTTTTCTTATAAAATCGATATATCCTAACATCCATATGTTTGGATCGTCAGAAAATCATTTTAAAAAATTAATCTTGTAAATCGGGAACGAGTCTCGTTGTCGGGAGGGGTACTTTTACCAGATTTTTCTAATCCTGGCATGCAAAATGAATTTCAAATTTTTTAATAATTTTTTCTTATGACTAAAATCGATATATCCTAACATCCGTACGGTTGGATCATCGAAAAATCATTTTAAAAAATTAATCCTGTAAATCGGGAACGAGTCTCGTTGTCGGGAGGGGTACTTTTACCAGATTTTTCTAATCCTGGCATGCAAAATGAATTTCAAATTTTTTAATAATTTTTTCGTATGACTAAAATCGATATATCCTAACATCAGTACGGTTGGATCGTCGAAAAATCATTTTAAAAAATTAATCCTGTAAATCGGGAACGAGTCTCGTTGTCGGGAGGGGTACTTTTACCAGATTTTTCTAATCCTGGCATGCAAAATTTATTTCAAATTTTTTAATAATTTGTTCTTATGACTAAAATCGATATATCTTAACATCCGTACGGTTGGATCGTCGAAAAATTATTTTAAAAAATTAATCCTGTAAATCGGGAACGAGTCTCGTTGTCGGGAGGGGTACTTTTACCAGATTTTTCTAATCCTGACATTCGAGATGAATTTCAAATTTTTTAATACTTTTTTCATGTGACTAAAATGAGTATTTCTTAACATCCTTACGGTTGTATCCTCTAAAAAATAATTAAAAAAATTTATCTTTTTCATCAGGTATGAAAAAAATCTAGTACGAGGCAACACCCAACGGTTTTTTATGAAAAAGTCTTGTTTGAAATAAATTGTTACAACAGGGTTTTTGATAAAAACCGTTGTCTTAGATGATCAACTTTTTTAAATCTTACGGCTGATATTAAATCTAGTTTTAATCAACGGCTCTAATTACACTAACTCAACAATTCAAGTGAATGTTTTTTCCCCAATCACATGGTGCCACCTCATCACAAGCAACACTTCAGAAATTTCAAGAATCAGACTTACAGACAGCGGTTTTTTATGAAAAAAGTTTGTCTTAGATGAACATTGACAACATTTATTTGAACAAAAGCTGTTGTGTAAGCGTAGCAGCGTTTTTTAATCTAATGGCTGATATTAAATATACATTCAATCAACTGCTCTTATTACACCAACTCAGCAATCCAAGTGAATATTTTTTCACCAATCACATGGTGCAACCTCATCACAAACAAGTGTGAAAAAATCTTTTAAAAAATTTATCTTGTTCATCGGGAACGAATCCGT